>NC_071978.1:26757677-27057677 GCF_026283585.1 Hylaeus volcanicus | reverse complement strand
CACGTACGGTTGTTCCTCTTGGTCGGACGTTCATAGAAAAGACCTATAAATCCGTGAAGCGGCAGCGGTCGGTTGGCCAATCGAACCGTCCGTGAGAGGGTGCATCTATCGCGGCAGCGATATATAAATCCGCATCGACGGTATATCAGGTTTTACGGGCGCGCGTAGTTATTTACGCAACGGATAAAAATGCACGTGGAAAACGGTCGTAAATGCGCCGAGAAGGGCGGCTATCGCCCGATGCGTGGCCTGGAAGGGGTTGTAAGCGTCCCGGCGCGGGGCGAAGAAAAGAAAAGAAAAGAATCTTCTCTGTTCGCAAGAAACGATGGAAAGAGGGAAGAACGAGGGAGAAGGGAAGGGTGCAAAAGGCGGAAGCGGAAGGAAGGAAAAGCGATTCGCGAGGTGAAGAGAAGTGGAAGGGCGGGAGGGGGAGAGGCTATCCACGTACGTTTTCGTGGGTAACAAATTTATACGAGTTCGCCTGATATATTGGCCGCAAGTTTAACAACGGCCGACCGGGACCACCCCATTGTACCACAGAAAAAGGGGTGTGGTGAGAGACTGCCTGCCGATAGCGGAATTTATGACGCGCTCGTATGGATCCCTGCATCTCCAAGTAACTCGACGATCTTCCAGTGAGATACTTGATACAGTGGGGCAATCATTGATTCAGCCCGAATATATGGGGTTCGTTTCGAAACGTCGTGTATCATAAACGTTTCGCGTGTACGCGTGGCAGCGGATATTTATGTTTTCGTGTCCCCCGGAGTTCCCTAGGCGCGCAGTGTGTTCTTAAAACGTTTCGCAAAACTTTTGCCAGCATGCTTCACTGATTGTAAGAATGAAAAATCGTCGTACCGAACGTGGCTCGGTATTGTGAATACCTACGAGTCGGACTGGTTCCAAGTTGAGCGCGAAAGGGATATCGGTGCGCTACGGACAAGCTGTTCCTTTGTGGAGAACTTTCGTTTGTGAACCAAAGAGGATGCTTCGGCTTGCTCCGTCATAATTTAAGATAAAAAACTAATTATTCGGTAATCGAAAAGCAAATCGTCTTACTGGCCTAATCAAAGGAACCAAACAACGTCGAGAGGCGAAGTTGCCGACGCCCGGAAGAGGGAACGACGTGGCTGCGCAGAACAACGTAAGCGGCCACGGTAAATGAGTAGAAACCGAGTAACGGTACGACGCTGAATGCATTGTCCAATCAATGCGCATTGAGGCGCAGGTAGGAGCGGAATCAGAAGCAGAAGCAGAAACGGAGGTTCCCTCTTCCTCTTCCCCTGTCCCGCATTTCCATCCAGATCCACCGTCTCTGGCTGTGCTTCCCTTCCCAGACCAGTAACATCGTGGTACCCGCAGGCGGCGTAGCCTATCTGCCAGCCGCCAATGCTACTCCGGTGATTTAGGCGCCTCGCTAATTACCCCGAATGGTCCTCCTGGATTCACTTACCTACGTTCTTGATACCCCTTCCCCTAACGGCTACACGATCGGATTGTTAACAGTAGCCATCGACCACATAGAGCTATCAGAGCTTAGGATCTTTTCCATTCAACCAACGCTTTGGGATACATCGGTCCAATGGCGAATGGAAAACTATATTTTGCTTAATTTTCTTATATTTCAAGGCGTCGGGTGAATGAAATGTACAAATGACCAAATGAGGATTGAAAGACTTATTACTCGTCCGCTGATCTCCTGGGCAGCTATTTGAGTGACGCTGTTGATTGTTTGCCTGGTATTGAGTTTGACGATATCGCGGAGCAATAAATCAAACAGGGTGCTATGCAATTTGGAATCTCCATAGGGGAAAATGAAATGCCCGGCATGAGTGGCAATTCAGCACCTCGATTCGATTGCTCGGATCTTCGCGTCAGATATAAATTAACCTGCGTCAGTCTAGTTGAAAATATTCTAAAGACGTTATTAACACCTAGAATTCAGTTAGTTTGATCCGTGCTGTCCGACTTCTTTTTTAACTATTAACTTAAAAATAGAAAAGGCACTTGAATTTTACTTAAAAAAAATTCATCATTATTCTATCGCAATCTTACATCTTTCCAAAATGCCTGAAAGAGTTCACTCATCCTATCAACACATTCGCAACCATCTTTCTATTTTCTACCCTACATATTTACAACATTGACATTTCAAAATATATTTTGTTATTTTTATTTTCGCCTTAACGATACTAATTTGCGATGTCCAGCTTTAGAATTTTATTATTTCCCGTATCATCGAATTTCCCCGTGCCGAGCCAATCGTCACGGATCAATAAATCCACGCGTCGTTACTTGTCTCGGTATAATTAATTACAACGGTGATACACGATCCAATAGGCCAGGATTCAGCGAAGCTGGAAACTCGACTGAGGAAATGTTAATGTCGCTACGGCCGACTAAGTGTGCCGTAATCTGGGGTAACAAACTGGCCGCTGATGGCTGCGGTCGTCCTAATCAACGGATCGCACCCTCCGGACCCGGAGTTCCGACAAATGAAAAGAGAATGAAAAAGAGGGAGGAAGCGAACGACGAAACGACCGCGCGACCCTACAATGTGCGTGCTTCTTAATTAAATTTCTGCTGACCGAGATTGCCTTCCGAGATACGCTAAGGAAGACTCGGGATGAGGCAGGCCGATGTCGCATCAACGACACGGAGCCCGATTGCGCTGGTTAACTTCGTTACCAGTCGTCGTGTCACCTAAACGCTTGTACTTCTCGTTGATGTCGACTGTAAAATGAATCGTGACGATTTCGCGAACCCCGTGACTACAGGGACACTGAAACTATATTCTCGAGCTTTTATAGACTCCATGTGCATAATCTTATTTTATTTATAAATCACGATTTGCTTCACTCGCCACACATTTTTTCCACTCGGCGCGTTTCTGTAACGTTGATTTCGCCGATAATCACTGTAACACTGGATTCCTGGGTTACATAAATCCTTGTTCGCGGGATACAGCTCTTCATCATTACGACCACGGACGACGACCAATAAAGATAGCTCCCCCACCAACGATACGAGCTCTTGTACGATCGTTTCGCGAGGCAAAGTGCTTTAAAGAATACCAGGAACCGAACCGAGTGAGACATTACAAGCCGATGTGTGGACTTTAGGGCGGAACACCGCGTAGTTTAGATACTCTCGAGCTGGTACATGTTGCAAGTCAGCCAACCAGATTGCAGAGAGCGTTATAAGGTTGACTCAGCTGAGCCCTGAGTCGAAGGGAATCGTTTATGACGGGCTAAGTCGTCAGGAACGATAACACCGTCCTCGTCGTCGTCTCTATCGTTTTCCTGGTTGTGACTGCGGCTCGCTCCTCCAGAAAAAAAAAGTAGCTGCTACGTGTAAGAACAGACTTCTGTTTTACGACCTTCTCGAATAGGTACTTTAAATGAGCACTGAGACCTCTTTCCTCGATGTTTTATTATTAGACTGCGAGTTTTATCCATTTCGGCGTATGCTGATATAAAATGTACGCGCAAAACTTGTATAGGTAAACGTTAAATTAATGTAATTTTAAGATAATGATGAATTTTGAAACTTAAAAAAAAAAAACAACATTGTCGAGTACTAATATTGACGTTCAAATATACTGTGAATATACACTGCGGATGTACATTGTAAATTAATATTTTAGTTTGTTCGAATATAGATAAACACTCCGTGGATATATACTGTAAATTTTGCATATGTTTTTCATATTTGCATTCGCCATGTATGAAATTCTCGATCTACCGGTGATTACTTTCTCCCTCGTGAAATTAATTTCAACTTATTCGACTGAATTCCCTTAGTTCCACTTTATTCGGTATGTTCCGAAACCCTGCTGCATTTTCTAATTAAACATTTCATCAAAGTTGAACAGTTTAACATCTTCCTCGACTGGATGAACACGGTACGGGTAGGATATAAGTTCTGGCAACATCTTTCGCTAGGTCTTCCCTCACCTTATTCGTTACCAAGGTCCAAAGCTCGCCTTTAAGTTATCGCTCGACCCTACGGTATCGCCTTGCATGATATAAAACAGTCGTAAAGCGAGAGAAAAAAAAAGGAACAACGCATACAATGGCCTCCACTTCATTTATCATTCAAGCGTGCCGCTTTCAGTCTGAAGTCTTGCTCTCGAAAAGCATTTCCTTTAGTACACGCAATAAATTTTCGCCGTCTCATTGGTCGTTTGTATTTCTAGCAGTAACTCCGCTTGATAACTTCGCGGCGATGGCGACTTCGTTTTACGGGAGTTTAATTCCCGCCATAAACTGATTCCATTTTACATTCGCTTAAATACCCGGGGCGTGCTTCCGTTTTCTTTGCTACGCCCGCTCCCTCTCCTCCGCGGAGGAGAAATATCCATTCAGCGTATTTTATTCTATTTTCCAACCGTCTTCGCGGGCGTCCGCGTTTCAAAGAATGGCCTCCTCCGGCGATATTTCAAGCCCCGTGCAATTTACGCGAAGAATCAACAGCTCAAGATGTCCCCCCGAGGAACGGTAAACCGCCCGAAGAACGCTTCCTTCGATAGAACAAGCGATGTAAAAATTGCACCGTGTCGACAGTATAAATTCTGAATTTAGTCCGCGGCACCTGCTGGCGTGATTATTCTGTGAAAGCCGAAAGTTTTACGAATCCACTGTCAACGATAAAAGTACTCCCACTCACGTTTTATTTTGGAAAAAAGAGCTCTAATCAGAGGTATTTAAACCGAAGTTGGTAAAGTACTACACATTCGGTAAGTCAGTTCTTCGCGAGTCTCGGGATTCCAAGCAGAAACATTACACACGTTGAAGTGCACAAACTCCTGAGAGGATAGCGACGACCTCGCAGTTATGGGATCTGATTGCGTCGACGTTTGAGTGCCAGTCGATTGCACCACTCCAAGGTTCCGAAACTTAATTGCTACGACCCCAGGATCGTGAAACGACCCCTCGAGGAACACAGGTTCGCAGCCGCAACTTCAGGGTGGTCGAAACCGAACGCGAAAACCCTTCAGTCCACCAAATCCTTGGCAGGAGCCATTACACTTTCTATCTACCTTTCAATCCGATGTCTGAAAGGATATCGATAACTTATATATTTCTCCACTAACAATGCAGCATAAATTAACAAAATAAACACAGAAAATAAAAATTGCAACCATATATATTTTCACGGAGAAAGGAACACTGTAAACTTCCCTCCGGCTCCATAGAATCGCCTCGAAGTTGCCAGTTGCACCGAATAAAATTCTCCGAGTGCCAAAGGGCGTGAAACGTCCGAAACGTCAACTTCACACCTGCTCCACTTTACGCGTTACCAAACAATCCCTTTAGCCGAGTATCATCCGTCGAGTTCGCGCATCGCGGAATCTGCTCGTCACGCGAAACGTAAACACGTTTCAGGGAGAATAATTCACCACGGCATACCGATTTATTCGTTTGCCACGAGAGGGATGGGGCCGAGGGTCAGGTGCGAGTCTTTCCTCTTTCGCCCGCGATCGCCGTGGGCTGATTTACTTTGCCGCGCAGCGTGACTCGAAGGGCGCGCGCGGAGGCGCCGCTGATTCTGTTAATAATTCGCGGTGGTTGTTACCCCGCGGGCTTATCATCCCCCCGATCCTCTCCCCTTTCCTCGTCGCGCTACCCATTTCATGGCGACGGCACCACCAGCAGCCAGTAACGCAAACACGCCGCCGTATAATTCGGTTAGTCGGCCCGCAAAAATTATATCCAATTACGTTTCTGCGGCCCTTGCGAGCCAGCCAGCGCAGGCTACACCCCACGGAGAACTTTCGGTTCTGCTCGCTGCTGTATTTACCCCCTTGGCCACCCCATCGCGATATTTTTCTACGTGGTCTTCGCGTCTTATCGACGTCCGTCGTTCGTCGAGGATTCCGAACCCCGTTGTCTTCGTTCTTGGCCGTTTATCGACGCATTTATTGGTTCGTCGCCTCGAATGGAGAAATTTTACGCTTTAGATAGTTAAGCGGAGTGGTGATTTTCTTTTCGAGGAGGGTGATACGTTCGTTCGTTCCAGGGGAATTATTTTTTTTGTTGCCGAGACGCTCAATGAACTCGTAAATCTAAGGAAACGAGAACAGTGGAGAAATTTCATCTTTTCCGCCTGTACTGAGAACTCCTGGCAGACATTTTCTGGAAGCTATTAAAATTTCAAGTCAAAAGTTATATTACTTTTTGAGATATCACTTCCGCAAGCTTGAAAAATGTGGTACGAGAATAACAGCTTTAAAGTTTCCGATCGCTACTCTTTATCGTAACACGCCACCGCCTTCAAACTCTTACAACTTTCTCTATTCATCGAATTTAGCGTTGTAATGGTATCGAGGGGGTCTTGCGACTATAAACTTACCAAAATTGTAAGATTGCTAGTTTTCCTATTAACCCTGTTTGCACATCGAATATTTGCAATGTCGACACAATTTTGTTGTGCAACTTACAAAAATTGAAAGTGTTCCTTCTCCCACAAAAGTATATAAACGCTTATAATTTAAATTTTATTTCATAGAGTGATTTAGCATAAATGAATGTTGCACTAAGTTGCAAAGTATGGTGCGCCAATTAAGCGCAAAGGCTTAACATACGCCGCCCATGAAACCTGCAGTCTAATAATACAGTAATTGCACTTGTTCAGGAAGAGTAATTCCGACCACAATGGCAACGCATGTTTATCGCTGTTTTATTTATTTCTCCAAATATAACTCTACGTAATGGCATCATTATATTTGTATCAGAAGTGAATCGCGTCCTGTTCTCATTTGTCGTGGACAAGACGAGTTAACTCGTTTCTTTTCATTTTTAATTACGCGTACAGGGGCCGCTTCTGGCCTGGAAATGACCCAGTTAACAGGTTAAATGTATAATGGAATTTCTGGACCGTAACGGTGTTAATGATTCACGCGAAGTGTCACATTATACAGTCCGTGATTACTGAAAGTACGAATTGTCGTCGTTATTGCAACAAATTTAATTTTTATCCCTTCGTGCTCGCACCTGGATGAATGATTTTCATTTTCATTTTTTTTTTTAATGAACGTGAATCACTTTTGTCGCAAACATAATGAAAATGGAAACAGAATATTTCATATAAATTCATAATTCAACTTATTTCATAATCGTATCAGTATAAATTGATTATCTCAATGATCATCCATGTACAAAACTTAATAAATACACAGCCAGTATTGTAATAAGAATATAGTACTTGTATAAACTTCAGATGTCCCTTCAAAACTTATTATATGCCTAGGCACAAAGAATATACAATAAAATTCTCCAAGTTAATTCCACAATTCTACGAAACTCTTTGATTTCTTTTCCAATTTTTTCTCGATACACGAACACGTTACGCCCAACGCAATTTCCTCTGGGTAACGTTGTAAAAAAAGTTATTCCTTTTCATTCATTGGAAAAGTTATCCCGTGTAGGTTTCCATTCAGTAACTATTTCTATACGCTGTTACAGCAGTACAGCAATTAACCTATATTTTCTGCACAACGGTAAAGTATTTACCGATTTTTCTGCGACCACGGATAGTGGACCGTCGGTGCTCACAAATTCAATGTTCGATATTTCATTGGATTCAGTGTTCGTTCAAACTATAGTTCAAAGTACGTATTTTCAGCATATCTACGAAACATTTATATCATACATTCAGTGTCTTCAGAAACAATTCTTGAAAATGAGTTTTTCCTTCGTTCCTACACATAGCATTCTTGTGACAGCCATTGAAGTTATACTCGTAGTTTCCACGAACATACTAACTTCACTCGAGCCAAACTTCCTCGAACGAGGCGACTGTCAGTCGCGGAAAATCGCGTCCGAAACAGAGGGGTGGTTTTTATCAAGCTAGATCACTCCGTTCAGGGCACAAATAGCGAATGGAGTTCGTCGATCGTCGCGCTCGTCGAAAATTGGTGGATTTACCTCTTTCTTCCTATCTAAATCTGCCAATTTCCAATGGATGCAGCGCCGGCGAAATCTTGGATGTTTACTCGACGCCAACGGTAAAAAGCGACGACATCCTGGAATACATGGAAACAGAAAACCTGCCCAGCCAGCTGAGGAAACGGCGAGGGGCCAACAGAGAGTGAAAAACAGCCGAGATGGAAGCGGAGAATGGAAGTTTGGCGAGAAAAGGGGACGAGGAAACGAAAGAAGACGCGGAAGATGCAGAAGAAGCAGAGGTAGGAGAAGAAAGCGGATTCGAATCTTTACCATCCATTCGGCGAGACACCTGCGGGAGGAAATATCTCCTCTGCCTTTGAAAAGCGAGGAAGTGGAGAGGTTTATTGAGTCCTGGGACACGTAGTCTCCCGAGGACACGCTGCAAAGTGCGAGCGAAACCTCTCCTTCGCCCATTCGGCACCGTCCTATCACGCACCCACGTACAAGCTACGTGGGAGGAGAGGGGTACGTGTATTTACTAGTCCACCCCGAGAAAGAGACGCCGGGAGCGTCCATCTTCTTCGTGTCTAGGAAAATACGGGCGCTCGTCTGTCGTGCAGCTTAAAAATAGAAAAGGAAACCCGTTGGCTCTGGAGTACTACAGAATTAATTCCGAAGGAAATGGCCAAGCATTTAGTGTAAAATATCGGTTCACGCGTGGATCGTTATTTTTTTTACAGTTTCAGAGCAATATCTATCGTCATGGAGAAATATAATTCACATGGTAGATTGGAAACCACGTTAGGAAAACTCAAAACCATTCAAAAAATTAAAGAACCGTTCCTCGAGTCTTTTAATCGTTCATCGCATCCAAACCGATGCACACGCACCAAAGCTCCAGCAGTGCTTTACATTCACCCCGAAACGAGAATTTCTTCTCTGGTATAGAACTTCTCAGAAACCATATTCCTCGCTCGGAAGGTTTCATCGCCCACGTTACTTTCGTATCATCCCGTTTCTTCGTTCCTTGCGCATGTAACGCATCGGTCAGCCACTCCAGAACCACAGACTTTACTTTTCACCGCGAAGGAAAAGGAGGCTCGCGAAACGTGAGGCGATAGACCGTTCAGCCTTGGTTTTCAGTTCCATTGTGCCTCATAATGCCCACTTTCAGCGACGCATAAGTGCCCCTATATACCGCTCAAGGAAGCTCCGCGTATAACGGGGCTGCTCTCTCGTTTCCCTGGCGCACACGTGAACACGCACGCACCCACGGGCTCGCACACACGCGTCACGCTACGCGGCAGGACGAGACCCTTCCTTTGGCGCTTAATTTACTGTGAAAAGAACGTCATTACGCTGACGTCTATATCGCAACATTATCGCGTCCCTTTTTTATGTTGATCAGGGGGACTCGTTTCACGTCTCCGTTGCTGTAACTGAGGGACTCCGTAGGAAAGTTGGTGCATTTTTGTCCAAAATTGGTAGAAGCATAAGGAACCACAATAACGATTCGCATTTAGCTCGTGAAAAACGGTAGAAGGTGTATTCCAATGGATATTATAAAATAATGTTCTCACAAATTACACAAATAATATTGCGTAATATTCCGCATAATAATGCACTGTCAATTTTGCCTAATTAAGCTTTTCAACTCACACGCATCAATTATAATTTCATTCGTCAATATTAATCGTACCTAACGTACCGAATAATTATGCTTCAGTTGCACTACTATCCAGCCCCGTCGCCATTAAACTGTAAAACGCAATTGCTATGGAAGCAACATCGACGATCCTGGAAAAATTCACACGTTATAATTCTCTTTGTTTAAATTTTATTTGCGCGGGGGTGATAAACTGCCCACTTCGTTGGATAGATAGGAGTAAAACATCGTTGAATGGGCTCCCGACGTTTTGGCGTTCGTTTACATGGCACAGTGGCGTTTTGCATGGATGCCCACGCCTCGCGTCGGCCCGCTCGCCGCCGGTGTTCCTTTCAAAAGTTTGCGGAAATATGAAAATCTGTGTTTACGCGCGGGACCCGCAGGTGGACGAGATCAAAAGAGGCGGCAGTGTTTTCCCAACGCTTGTACACGGGATTCCTCGTCGCTGGAAGTTAAAGAATGTTCGAAATATCGGGGGACGGAGGCATTGGAAATACGACCCGTTCGCCCTGGTATGCGAGGGGCAGGAGCTGTTTTCGAAACTGATATTAATATCGTTGCGTGCGACGATTGGGGCTGATCTGTGGACCCCGAGGGTTACGCGATGAAAAAGAATAACGGAAAATTTAGTACCCGGAAAGTTGGTTCAACTCGGTAACTTTCGGTTCGGTTCCATTCATCAAACGCGGAAGAAAGTTTGTGGACATGCGTGTCCGAAAATATTTATCCGTACAGTTAGAAACAAGTGGACGAGTTTACGGAAAATACTCGAAACGTTCAACGGGAAATTCTGTAGGCTATGGTTGCAATATTTTCATGGAAATGCTTCGATAGTTCAGTCATTTTAAATATTTGATTTATGTATATCTTGAGATGTACTGTTATCTTAGCTTCTCTAGAGTTAGCAATATTTGCACACTCATAATTTTTTAGCATTGCTCCGATTTCCCAACCAAACAACTAGTCGCGTAAACCGTTTCGCAATTACAAATTTTACAAATCAGTATGTCCATTTATTTGACGACACTTCGTTACCTACAATCGTAATAATTCGCAACGTCCAACGGAACAATCGCACCGCTAGCCATTTCGTGGTTCGAAATTTGGACACGGAATCTAATTTTATACCCTAAATGTACACACGTCCGCGTTAAGGTTTCGCAAGAACCAAGTAGACAAAAACCACGACAAGAATTTGTGCACTCGGATCCGGATGGGCTCCTCTTTTCTCTGTTCCATCTATAAATTTTCGGTTTGAAAAAGCTCCCTCAGCGTTTATCTCTTCGCGGCGTGCAGCGAGCGCGTAAGAGCTCACTTTCCGGATGTTTTCCACAGTTTCGTATTTGCAAATTTCGCCATTATTATTGCAGCACTCAGCGCAACGTTACAACGAAGCAAACACGCCGCATTCCTCGCAATCTCAGTCACACTCGCCGCCCAGAGGCAGCTCGTTCTTATTTGCCAAAATTATAACGCAGCTTTCAGCATTTACGAGGCGAAGGCATATACAGATAGAAAACGCATTGCCAACTTGCATTCCACGAACACCGCGTCTCCCCCAACCCTTTCTGGACTGTGTATAATCCAGCCGCGGTTGGCTTCGGCAAGCATAAACTTGTATTAAACAATAACATGCAAATAGAACGCTTTATGCCGCTGAGAGGTACACTCCGCGACAAAACGATGCGATGCCGCTGAATTTTTAGTGTTTCTTAAGTTAGCAATTTTTGGGCATGCACTTTTTTCTTCTCTTTTATTGTTTATTCACGTTTTCCATTTATTTAAACTATTTTCGTGCATCGTCAGTACCGCTTCACGCCAACGAATACAAGGGATGTCCAATAATTTTGTCGCAGATTGTATCGCTAGTCTAGCTCCATGATTTCCTTTCTTTTGCCGCGTGCCCGCGCGGTTTCGTCGCGAACGGAGAGAGAATGAGAGAGAAATCCAACAGTTCCGGGGTCGTAATTAAAAAATGACCCGAAATATCCAACTAGGGTCGTAACTCCGTGGATAGTAGCCTTTATTCAGCGGAATCTCCAGGCTCACAATTTAGTCGTGCCGCGAGGGAGAGAATTGCAAACAGCGCCGCGCACGCAGTAGAGAAAGACGACCAAGGACAGACGGAGAAAGAAATTAAACCGTTTAAGGATCTTAATTAAAAAAATGACTCAAAGCGGCCCATCGGGTTGGTCGAAAGCTTATCGCGTTTGCCCAGCAAACCTTGATTACAGTTCACTCGAGGAGAACCACTGTTCAACTTCGTGGCTGGCCTCCTGGCTTGGGTTCTTATTCATACGTTACTGGTGGTACGCGAGGCTGATTAACAACGTGCCGTTACTACTCGCCCTTTCGCGAGCTTTCCACGTGAATTATTACGAGCAGCCTGCCCACCCGTAATTAGGTTTTTTTTTTCCAAGGATTAAAACGAGTGTTGCGAAAGACTTTGCCTACTTAACGATCGTAAACAGTTTTACTCCGAAGATAATTTTCCTGTTAATTGGAATCGCCAGGCAGGCCACCTTGTCATGTTACTAGAACTCGGTATTAGTATTCGTACTTGAATTTTCATTTTTTTATAATTATATACTTCAATATTTTTAAATTCATTGGAATCTTAGTCTTAAAAAATTTATCACTAATTGTGTGATCGAAGGAAAGGAGAAATCAACGTAGTCGATTGAGTTGCATTAAAAAATTTATTTTCAACTGGGAAACCCTTAGGCGACGTTTCGTTGATCCTGGTGATATCCGGCGATTGAACGCAATAGAAATGCACACGTGTGCCTGACAGTCGTGTCACATTATTGTCGCGTGTCGCACGAATGTTTTCCTCTTAAAAGGATTCTGCGTATACTCTCAATACGAAGTGCATCCTGGATGCCCGAGGCAGGAAAAGTTTACCACGATATATGAACGTGCCGTGGTTCCATTCGATCCTTTACATGATCCATTTTCGATGAAAGTCTGCGGAATATCAAGTTCTACGCTCTTCGTAACCTATTTCCGGCTGCTCCTTCATGCTTCCTCTGTTTTATTAAATTTATTACTGTAACTCCGTTTGACTTTACATCAAAGTATTATTAAATGCAAGAATATTAATTTACTTGGGATAATGTATTATTCATGGCTCTCGTTTTTGACTTTATATTATAGCATGAACACAGTGCTTGTGTCTCTCATCTTAGAGAGAAAGAGAAAGACTACACATTGTTGATTAATTTTATTCCGACCAGTGTGTGACACAGCTACTCGAAACGATTTTAGTTTGATTTTTTGTTTGGACTGCATTTTCAAATTGCCATGATAAATTTCGAAACGTATTGCTATGCAAGATCCAGGACAATGTCGCGCTATAACATTCTCGATAGTGTGCTTACAAGAAAAAAATTTAATAAACCTCTAGCTCGGGTAACAAAAGGCGGAAGCAATCTTATTATGTTTATCGTTTCGTATCAACAGTCGAGACGAAAAATATTCAGGATCGCTTCACGAGAAAATGATCCGACGCAAGAATAAGAAAATAACGGGGAGTCATCGAGCCAAAAGAAATAACATTAGCTTTTCTTTCTTACGTGCGGTTCGTACTATGACAACTTTTTTTTGGACATCGTTATACTGTTATCGCGTTTCCTAAACCGTGGGGCTGGGGTATATGCGCGACCGTTATCCTCGGTTTATGAATACCATCCAGTAACAGAGAGGGGAATGAAAATCTCATTTTTCTCAAATCGACCGCAACTTCTGCACACTCTTATGACACACCAGAGGTTCCTAGATGCGTCCCATTACGAGTGTTTGCTTCTTGCAAGGACGCTTCGACTATGGCCTTCGCGATTCTTATATCGTTCTGTGTTGTGCCAATTCTTTTGAGATAAATATTTTTCATTGCATTCGAATCAATAGCGAATACATGGGTTCTTGTAATATAAATTGTAGGTCATGAAAATTTTTCCAACAATTTTGTTCTTACAATTTGAAAATCATTGTTAAATAACTGGAATCACGTCACGCCGCCACTTCGTTTCGATCATGTTAAAGCATTCGACGTTTGGAAATTTGTATCTATCAAAAAATATTTACACGCTTTGTTCCCGATAACAATCGAACGAATTGCCAATAAAAAGCTGTAAAAGCTTCGAATGGAACAATGAACTCTTCAACGATATACAAAGGCAAATAATGTTAAAAAATCGACAGTCTGATACACGCTTTCCGACACAGAGCCGCCTCCCCTAGTCTGTAAACGGATAAAATTAATCCACTGAAATCAACCGAAAAACGCTTCATATAGCAGGTACGATCGTTACATCGCACAAAGCGCGTAAAAAAGACAGCAAAAACTGTTCACTGGCCTTCTGATTTTATTTCGAATATAGCCCGCGGTCCTCGTGTCTGGTGCAACACGTTGCAAGCGTACGCGCATGGCTAAGGGACTGTATAGAGATGACCGCAATTCTTATGCATGTATTCTACATGTCAAAAAAAAAAAAATGTTGAGCATTGAATATTTACGTGAAATATTTTGAAATTATTCCACACCAAATATTTCTTTTAATATCGCGAATCACTTGTTTCGTACGTTTAATAAGATGCTCGAAATAGTTGCCGCCATTCGTCGTCTTTCGAACGAAGAAACTGTCAGAGCAGCGGTCGGAGGGGGTTGACGTCTCAGAATGCGGGAAGGAGTCGTCCCGTGTCCCAAGTATGCGCTAATGCAGCTCGTAGCTCTCGCGGGAGTTTGCTACTGTTCCGCCATCCCCCGTTTCCGGTGACAGAATGCGCGGTCCTTATCCGAATCTATGCGAGCATTTATGCACCGTGCGGCCCCCGTAACCCCCCTCCGTGAACGGACGTGGAGCACTTGCGCGTTCGAGAATCTGAAAATTGCATTCCTGGCATCCGGTTGGCGAAGCCCCCCGTAAGTGCTGGGGAACAGTGGCCGCTCGCGTTTAGGGCCGGCCTCGGGAATTAGGTTGCCGTCGTTTACGGGCACAGGGGTGAGGGGGCTTCGTGCCGATGCTTCGTTTCCGAATCGTTCCTGCGACCGGAAACTGGAACGAATTTACCCGCCGGCTAGAGGGGCCGCCTAAACGTTTCGTAAATTAAGACGGCGAATTGAACGACGTGCGGCACCGTTTGGAAAGTCGTCGCTTTTTGAATCGCTTTAACTCGCCGGCTGAATTAACCAAGTATCGAAAAAAGGTGATCAAATATTGTGGGAACGATAGTCGAGGTTTGTTGACGACGAAATTGGTCGAGCAGTCCTAACAGAAATTGCCATTATGGAATAAACGCTTTATTTGCCGCGCTTTAATTTCGAAAAATATAAAACTCGTTTAATTCATGAAATTCAATTGCATTTGGTTGTATCGTTTCGTTCAACTATATCTTCAACGTAAATAGTGGTCGACGAGTATATGTAGAAAGTTTGTCCCCGAATCCGCATTGACTTCGAAAGCAAACTCCACGCGTTTGACAAATATCTAAATACATGTTCGTCGGCACATGTAGAACCAGCTCTTGCTGGTGGACTCGTTAGGAGAGCTGGCTCAGCGAACCTTGCCATTGACGTAAATAATTTTAACTAACTCTGGCTTCAGAGAACTAAAGTCAAATCTTCAGCAGGCACGAGACATCTCATCGACAGACTACCTATTGACGAATGTATCGAAAAGGAAAGGTTTCTTTCAGACTTCTAAATTTACTCTGATACTCAAGATACCTGTGTGCCTACAAATAGAATTATTTGCTAAATAATTGGCTCCTTAAGCTATGCGAGGGATAACAGCTAAAGACGTGGTGGAGCTCCTGTTATTCCAGAAACAGCGCACACGATTTTGCAAAAAGAAGCACGCGCGGTTCCTTCTCAGAGGGGATTCGAGTGATCAAGGAAGGAAGACGAGACACCGTAGCGGAAGTGTCACGGTATCGGCGAGGGTCGCGGGGGTGGGTGGGGCGACAGAATGCAAAGTCGGATTGCAAAATGGCAACCCGCAGCAACGCAGAATTATTGTATGTACAAGAGATTTACCGCCTCTGGCCCTTTTGCTCAGCCAAAGGGCGGCCGAGGTCGCTATGGCAACAGACAGGCGGAAGCCAGAAGCCTACCCTTCCATTTCCCCGGATGCAAGCACCCGACGTCTCGCTCTCTTGCGTCAAGTGATTCTCTTGCACCTCTTCTCCCTCCCCTCCCGGTACCCTCGTTTTTTTGTTCTCCTTTCGCTCTGCGTATCTCTTCCGCTTCTCGTCTTCTCTTCGGGCCTCTTCTCCGGTCTCAAACGCCACTGTCGCCACGGATCTTCGAGTTCCACCTCGGCCGTACGATCCAAGCTCCATTATCAATTCCTTTTGCCAAAGGGATGGGAGAGTTTCGGACGAGGCAAAGAAAATTGTCGACGATCCATGCCTTGGGAGGCGTTGGTCCGTACAGAATCTGTATCGAATTGTAGAACAGGGAAAAATGAACATTCGAATAACATTTGAACGCTGAAACGTTTCAAGTACTACATTCCCTAAACAATTCCAGACCCATTTCAATGACGATCCGACGGACCTGCAGACACGAAATTCTCTTTATCACAGAAACACGAGGTCTTGTTACCCGATAAATAGCAAAATTGGACGAATTCTCCGTCGAAAAATGGTCACGTCCGAGCCCTGCGAGAATCAGGGACGAAACACAAAGCACGTCGCGAAACGTCCTCGTCGTCTGATCGAGGAACAAGACGGAACACCGTATGACACCGAGGCACGTTCCTCGCGGGAAGAGCCGGAGATCAAAGTAGTGGGATTGGGAGGGTGGCTGGATTCGAAGCGGGGGCGGCATCGGAAGAGTGGCTACTTCGTGTCTGCTCGAGACTTGAGAGGGCGTCGTAGCCAGGGGAGTCACGGCGAGGGAAAAAGAAACGCACGGGGCGAGGATAGAACGAACGATCCGTCCACTCGACCGTACTCCTGGGAACGTTCTCAATCCTTCGCCTCCACTCGAGCTTTCGCGTACGAGGATCAAATTGCGATCCTTTCGCGACACGGAAGTAAAAACGATACCAACGTTGCCACCCGTCAGTGTTTCGTAATTTCCCTCGACCTCCCGACGGGACGGCCTGCGCTCCGTTCCATCGACGAGGCCAGGCGCTGTAAGCTGTTTACCGGCGACGTACCAGTCTTTTACAATAATCACTCACAGAGACTCGCCGCGAATATTCAGGAGCGCATCAACAGGTGGTCATCCACCACTTTTTTTCTCATGCCCCCGTTTCCGCCCCGTCTGACGGTATTCTCGGTATTCGGCTAGATTCTGGGAATCTTACAACCTCTACAACCGCATGTTCCGCAAGCTGTCGAGGAATTTCGGCGTTGTTTTACTCATGGCCGCGTATGATCTGCGGTGTTTTAGGTTTAGAAACGAACTTACGGGGTTGTGATCGAGCATGTGGAAGTGTAGCTTTCGTGTACCTGTTCAGTATGAGTGTGAGATCTATTTTTGAGTGATTTTTGTTGAATATGTAGTAGGACCTTGATTACTGCGTGCAATTTTTGTTCCACGTACGAGAGGGTCTCGGTTAATTTATTATATAAGGACTTTTATTCTCAGGTGTTTCAGGGGATAAACCCTTCCTGGCAGAGGCACACGCGGAACGTTTGATCCCAGTTTGCGCTGTCGCCGTTATATATCGCGACGTGAAAAAATATTGAAGCGAGGATACGAGAAAGCGCCGAGTCAGAATTACGCGGCTATCGAGTTATTTCAGCGACGAGATAAGCGTTATCCGAGCCGACCGTCCCCCGCAGCTATGAATATTAACGAATTCCGGCGTGCTGGGACGGACAAGACTTGAAAGGGATCGACTGGACTCCGTTTGTGTGCGTGACAATCCGGGAATGAAATTAATTTGCCACTCTCGCCGCGTATTACTGTAATGCTTTGTCCCCGGGATAAATTATTTGCTCTATCCCGTTGAATGGAAAAATATGCGCGCGCGGCGAAGTCATTTTTATAAAATTCCTGGGTCATCGGTCGATCTTTCGTTCGGTTCCTGGCAACGACGACGAGAATAACGAACGGCATTGGGGCTGACTAAATCTGATAATTGGAAAGTGTTTTCGTACGCTACCAGACAAATAATATTTTTCATCGAGACATTAGCAACGGAGGAATGGAAATAGGTATTCAGTTTTAGCGTTACTGGAACGGAACTGACGCTCGTAAAACTCGAATGCTTGGGAATGATTTTTACATACAATTTTTCTTAAAATTCTTTAAATGATTTCATTTGACATTCTCATTTGTAAACAATAAAATAAGAAGCAATGAAAATGTACTAGTACCTTTAAAGAAAAATATCCTAAAGGTGTCCAATAACTGGTGCTTTTACCCGACAACATTTTACGCTCGCCAGTCACGCAATATTAAACTATCCCGTGACCTTTAGCCAATGGTAACACCTCCGACAGTCATTTCTTCAACTACCAAGCGTCCTTCTCGCGGGGCGTTATATTTGATAATCTCGTTTTTCTCCGTAACGTTCCGGGCGAGTTTTTCGTAAATCATATTTGAGATTCCCCAGCTCAAGAAGTTTGTCGGCAAATCAGATAGAGTGGACTGGGTTTCTCCTCGTAGCAGCTCGTTCTGCACTCTGTGTCGGACAGCGGACAATTATTCCGCCGCTAATTGAGTTACGTCGCGGCCTAAATGCCCGATGAATATTCATATCCCTGCCCGTTCTATCCCGCGTACCACGCCCGGCGGCGCCTGCAGCGAGAAAAAGTTGTCGCGAGTTAAAAATGTAATAAAATTAAAAAATTACGTCCTCTCATCATTCCAAGCGAATGCTACGAATTTTCGTTTCCGTTTCTTCCCGTCCCTTTCCGCGCGCTCGTAACTTTATTTCCGCCCTCGTTCGCGAAGTACCGTTGGAGAAAAAAACGAAACAAATTTTTCCAACGATATCTCTTGAACCCTTTCGCAGGTTCTTTAATCAATCACGACGTACGAAATACTCTGGAATATGGATAAACGCAATACAGCGAATGTGCCAGGGACGACGGAGCGCTCCGGGTTTGCTCGAGGCAAATGTTCCTCGTTTTTCCTTCTGATGCGATGAACAAGTATGAGATGAAAAAGTTGTTTTGTTTGGGGAAGTAATTTTTCCATTCTGGATCCAGTTTTTCCGATAGTAACCATTTTTTAAATTGTACGACGGGTCTTTTCCTTAATGTTTTTGTTTGCGACCTGTTTTTACCGATCGAAATATGAGGAATGTTTCAACTACCGCGAGTCTTTTCACTTTTGTAATTTTCTTCTCACTGACCCGTTACGTCAAAGTGCAATTTCACTCTGCCCATATAAATGTATACGCGCACGTGCTGCCGTAAGATTAAACGCATCCTTTCAAAACTAATTAAGTTTATAGACACTTTAATTATAAGGCTGGAGGCCATTTTAAGCTAAATTCTGCAGGATCGTGTGCATAAAATCCTCTGCATTAAGCCCTCTACCAAGAGATTTTACCGGAGCGTTTAAGATCGTTTAAAAATTCTACAACGTTGGCTACAGTCGTAACAAGATATTTACCGTTTCTATTTAACATTTCCATTTGTAGCCATCCTTGATCCTGTCAGATGGGGTAAACTACCTGTATATTAAAGGAGACAAAGTATAAGATATTCTAACAAATAGTTACACGAAATATCATGTGAACTAAATTTTATTTGTATACTTGATACACTTATTTTACTCTCAGTTTTATTCTCTGCATTTGGAAATATCTAAATGTTGCCCAATTGCAATACACGATGCAAAGCTTGAACATTAACACGATAAATGGCTTATTACTGCCGCAGTCGACTACGATTATCCGTCGTCGTTAAGAAATTCCATCCCATTTAGAATTCTTCTCGCCCCAGACACAATAAAACCGCGACGACTCGCCTCAATTTAGTCTTAACTGATTCTCGCGAGTTTAATTGCCCCGCGAAATCGCGTGCGAATCGCAAATACTCGCGAAGCAGGGAGGGTAGGCGGGGGATAGTCCAATTATGCATGCAGACCATAATTTTGTCGTTAGAGAGCGTCGTGGCCCGCGCCTCCTGGTTCGAGGCGTCGTTATCGCGTCACGGGAATCGGGGGTTGGAACCGGATCAGCCAGATTTTCTTCTCGTTTTTCCACGGGCCCCAGGTTCTGACCGTTCCTTTTTCCACCGCGACGCGATTCAGCCGCCTGCACGTGACGGACGAGGTGACTTAGAGAGATTGCGATTTGCATAATGCAATTCAACGGGATCCCGTTTCAAGGAAAAGTCAAGAAGAACAGGGCAATTACAATGAAACTCCATGGGACGCGGTGGCTTTCACGGCCTTGCTACCGACCACCTAGACGATGTCGACTTTATAAATATTCAGCCGGTCGTTAAGGCGAGCAAGACAGAGAGGGTTAAGGCGACGGGGACGGGAACGAGGGAAACAGAAAGGGTGGAAAAGTGGAAAGGGTGTATAAAAGTCTTGCAGCCACGGCGCGGAGTCGAGCGTTATTACGCGCTCTCGCGGTTTCTTGTAATTCGATTCAAAATGCCGGCTCTGATAATGGAGACTGTATTGCCTCCAGCGTGCCCGACTCTTTTCTTTACTTTCTCGTCGCGCTTTGCCCGTCTACCAACGCCAGTTGTATCGACGCATTGGACGACGTCGAATCGCCGATAGGGAAGTCTTCGTTGCCACTTTTAGTTCGTTCCTTGGTCCATGACTGTTGTTCGCAATTTCAAAACACGGTTTATGGGTATACACTACAGAAACAGGTGTTGGGAACTTTTAAGGTGAGGCTGAGCAATGTAGAGATTTCGAAGTCTATATATTGGAATTTGTGTTGGAAATATTGGACAATTTTTGGATTCTCGAAATCCTGTCAAGTCTAATTAAATTGGAATTCTCGCTCGCGATCACTCTGGCGCTCTTAAACACATCCTCAAGTTTCATCGACACCTGTAATCTCAGCATTCCCTAAATGTCCCATCGGAATTCCATCGACCAGCCGGGGGTTAATCCGAAAGAAAACGTTTCGAGGAACCACTAGTCATCGAAATAAGGAGTCCACGGGGGCGACGAAATCCGACACGAGTGGATCGCAAAGTGGCACTGGGAAAGATGACGAGGGATAGAGCGAGAGGATCGAAGGACTCGTTGCTACGGGTTTTGCCAAGCAGGGTGATTGTCTTCGCCTCGGAGAGAGAAAAGCGGATTAAGGCGGTTGGTTAAAGAGCAGTTACCATATAGTTGAGCAACGAAGCAACGTGCCGCGGAGGGGCGAGGGTTGCGCGGGGGTTGGAAGGTGCAAAAGGAGATGGTTTCTTGAATCGTGGTGGTAGAAGCTACGCAGAGTTACTCGGTCCACCCCTCCCCTCTCAGTCCCGTCGCTACGTCCATAACTAGCTTCAGTTCCAAGGCAAGGAAGGCAGCTCTCTTCGAGTAGGTATATGGCTGCCGCCGTCGTTGCTGCTACCACCGCCACGGTTACTGCAATAGCAGAAACTGTCGAGTTAAGTAACTGCCGGTACTTACAGTAACTTCGCGCGCAATGAGACCGCCTACATAAATACACCTAATACACTTGCCTCCTTTCTCTACTCCCACGTACCTATCCAGTCGTGTTCGCTCGCAACATGCAGGATATACCCTATCCCCTTCGTTGCGGTAAATTCCCCTCGGTGGTGGGGCTCCGTCGCGGCCTTCTGCCGCGATACGACGGTACATGGCTTCTGTCCCGTGCTTACATTCTAAGTTTCATCCTTTGCTTCCCCGCCTTTTTTCCCTTTTCTTTTCAATTCCTACGCTCGCGGCGGTTATGCGTCGCGCGTAACCATAGTCGCCTTAATTGTCGGACCTCGGTCTCGTGGTAAATGGCTTCGTGGGAAGCACGAACGGAGTTCTGGATAGACAGTGCGTTACGAGTATGGCGATGCTAGGTTAGGACATTTATTGACAGAGATACGGTCACGATTCATTAGAGATTTGAAAATTTCATTCTCGTAACTGCCTCGAGAAAAAGTAAAGATTCTAAGAAATTGAATGCTAACAACGTTTACCTCAATATGCGTAACTTCGAATATTCGCAATGTCAGTCGGAGTTACGAGCGGAATGAAAATAAAATTGAGTGTAAAACGGAGACGAAAGTCAACTTTTCGTTTTAATAACGTCTCCGCGAAACTCAATGACGAGTACTTGGAGATTAAAAAGTGTCTACGAAACCGTCCCACGAGCTCAGTGAGAGGGCGACTCTTTCAATTCACATTTAGCGAACTTAAAGTAAAATTCCTTTTCTTAGCCTATAATTTTTCCTGTCGCTTCGAAGCTCGTTATCTCTGACAAAGGCTCCATTCGACTAAAGGCGATACAAAAATCTCATCATCTCAGCGTAAAGATTACTCCGCAGATTTATTATGACGTTATCCTTCCATCGTGCCGGGCTATACTTATCGTTCGTAATTTTTTCGCGGTGGAGCGCGAAGGGGGCCGTCCGCCTAGTTCAAACTGATTGAGTTAAAACTCTATCGATCACGGTGCCACGTGTCGTCCCGAGTCGCGCCAAAGTGATTTTCCAAGTCGATTCTGAAAGATTTCATTAACGGGAAAACGAATCTTCCTTCCGCCCCCCCCCCCCCCCCACCCTTAATCAATACAAAATACATTGCTAACGATCGCGTGGATCTACTATCGTTGACAAGATTTTCCCATAAAGCCTGTAATAAAAGGATTAGCCCGCGGATAATCCACAAATCCTTTACAGATTATCTGCATTAAGCCTCGGGGTAACTTCTCCGCGCTTCCGTCGTTGCCGAATCGAGAAGAGTGCTGGCTTGTGTAACTCCATCGTTCACGATCGTCTGTTCCATTTCTACGTATTACTCTTTCTTCGAAATCTTTAAATCGAAATCAGTGCGTGGTAATTTCACTTGCTTGTATATTCAGTAAAATTTGCTTAGTGAATATTACCGTGAGGGACGAATCATTATGACCAAGAACTTTTCATTGAATTTAACGCTCGGTCAAACAGTGAATGGATATGGCTGTTTCGATTTCACGAATACTGTCCCTATACAGGGCTCTTTTCCGCGCGGCAGAGAGGGTGCGACAAACAAATGCACCGCGTCAGCCCGTCGTGACACTCTTCTGGGTTGGCTACGGCGCAAGGGGAAGTAAACCAGCTGAGGGTGGTTAAGGCGGAGAGGACGGTAGCCAGAGGAGGATGAAAAGTAGAGGATCGTAGAAGCCGTGCTCAAGTAGACAAGGGACACGTCAGCCGCCATCCTTCTACTCAGCCTTTTATAGATTATTCACGTACAATGGTCGAGTGACAAGTGGCGAGCCACGCTCGCTACGATGGATCCGCTTCCCTCCTTTATCCCACGAACCGAGGGAAATCTCGATTTTTTGCTGCGTGCGGAAGAACGCGGACCGAAGTGACACGCCGAGGAAAGATAACGAAACGATCAGTTTCGAGAAGTATTCCTCGGTGACACTCCTTCGGGGTGCTAGATTGAGTTAACCGTCGACTGCTGTTTGGGGGTGGCTCCTGAACGACTGGACTGAAATTGATCATGGTCTGGGAAGAAGGTCGCGAACGGAGTTGAAACTCCCGATGGAAGTCCTTCGTTCCCTATACGTGATAGAAGCTTAAAGAACTAAGTACAATAGTATTCATTTAAAGAATATTGTCCTGCATTGCAACAGACATTGTATGAAATACTTGGAAGATTTTCTACGTTAGATTACATCAAAAACTATGGTTCCTCAAATTTAGCGTTATAGATTCCAAGAATTTTATGCTATTATCGAAAAAGGCTTAAAAAGGCATGAACAGAGTCCTTTAGAAGTTTGCTCAACGTTGGACATCATCAGAGCAACAATCTCGCGTCGGTTGTATATTGTCACTTTAGAATTCAACGAGTAACAGATGCGGCGCATATCGAATTACGGGATCGATGAATGTTTCGTGCGATATCGCGAGTTCTGTATGCGCGATTCCGTTCCCGTGAATCGTCGTAAACACGAAGTCGTAAAACGCATGAGAACGCTCGGCCAGTAGTTGGACGAACGCATGTAAATGCGCCCAGCGGATAGCGGTTGGAACAGTGTATTTTTTTTTACCCTGGTATTCGGTATCGCGCTGTTTGGTGTTTTAATGTTGATTGGACTACTGCCGATTCAGCAGACGTTCGTTTGCCACGATTGTTGTTTCAACGTCGAGCCGGGCCGAGGGAGAGTTTTCAAAATTCTGTTCGCACGTACATACGTGCGAAAGCAACGTAACCATACGCTGGGTAAATCGCCAACGTAGATGGATTTATTCCCTTCAGAATAATAAAACGCTCCACCATGATTCTTTGAGCTGTCCGTAAGTAAAGAGCAGTATCTCGTTTATTAAATCTCCCGTTCATGAATTTTTTCCTTTTTTGAATAGAAAGAGCATTTTTAACGTATATTATCAGTTGGAGTTTTATAGATATATGTTGCAACATCTATGGGAGTGTTGATAACAGTGGATTCGTTACGAATATCCTCGTTACGAAGAAATAATGTAATGAACGTACAATTACGTTAAATCGTGGCGTTTCAATTACTAGGAAACTAGAGACAATTTTGATAATGACACTGAACGCTCATTTCGAGCAGGCTGCGCTTTAAAAATCCTATTTTATGAGCAGGAATGGAGCCTTATTGCAATCAGTCGTTCATTCAACATTGCAGAAAGAATTTCACGGGTTTTGTAGAGTTCTCGTGAATGTGTCATATTAATCATTTCGCCCAACAGCACGCGGCAATGCACTGTACAGATGAAAATTACCAACTTCGACTTCATTTTCTATTTTATTCGTAATATTTCTAAGAAGTATCTTATTCCTACATTGACATTTTCATTGTCTGTATATACGATTTTAACGCATTAGTTAGTTTGACTTGAAAGTTCAAATATTCAGGCGAACGATTTAACAAGCACTTTTCCATTTCGCGCTGAGCTTTAAATAATCCCTGGGTTTCGTACTAATGGATTTCGTTGTTTTACAGTAAAAGTAAGTTGTACAATACGAGAACTAAAATTACTTCTCTGCCAGCCATGCTTAATCTTTGCCGAACAATGCTTTTCATTTTCACAGAAACCTGACCTCATACTTTTCGCCAGGAGTCTATATCACGTTGTGGCTAAAAAATGCAACTGTTGCGATATTGAATCAACCGTTGATTACATTTCATTTCCCGCGTCCGTTGTTTGAAGTTTTGTGTTGTTCTGCGAAAATTTGATTTTCATCAAAGCTGTACAAGAAAATCCAATTTTTATAAACGTAGTTCTCAGTTGGGAGAGTGGTAGCCGCGTATAATTATGTTGTCGGTTAATATTTTGTAATTTTTGTAGAGACAGTAGCGTTTTTAAAAATTGTATTTTTATATTTTTTATAGGATTTCAAACAATTGCTTGCACTGGAACCGATGGTTCATTTAATTTTCTACCAATACGTAAGCCTCGGCATTAGTTTCCAACATTTAGAATGTTATGCCAAATCTGACATAACGCATAGGTCGTCGTTGACGTGACGCAGACCATGCAGTTCGTAATCGTAATCACTCTCACTTTATTATGGCTAACAGATTTATTGCTCGATATGGGACAGGTATATGGGCGCGTATTGTTATTATAAGGAGGGGATCTATGGAAGCTATGAAGCTGTCATGTAGCAGCTGAATAGTAGAGATATATGCGTGTGCGGTACGAGTCTAAGTAAACGCTTGAATATATAAGCCAGTTCGGCTGCAGTGTAGACACACGGAAATTTTGATGAAGCAACGCTTAAACAATCTCTTTGGCGAGTCAACAGATGTTGACGATAAATTTGCATTTAAAATGTTGACCTTTCCAGATGGGAAACAACATTCATTCCGAGTAAAAATAATGTATCATAATAATTTGTTTACTTAACCCAGGTGGAAAGCTACCGTTAATTTCGGACACTCGCGCCTGACTGACTCAATCGTCGCTCTCTTCAAACCCAACCGTGATTTTTGAGCGCCGATGACCAAAACGAATCGCTGTAAACGTCAATGATAAAATCAGCATCAAACGCGCGGAGAGTCACCTCTGTCGAACGATTCATTAAAATAAGGATTACCGGGCCACTTTGGGTACCGGATACATAAAGTTAATCGCCCTTGGAACGGTTGCGTAAATCAAGCTCTATCGGTGGAGCGCTTAAGCGTGACATTCGATTGCGCAAACAAGCCGAAGGACCTGCCAATTTCGTGGATCCACAATATTGTATCGCGAGCCTCGTAAATTCCCCAAACGAGGTACAAAAATGGTCGAAGTTCACGCGACACCAGCTTGACGGGGGCAACGTTTCCCGCTCGTATTCCGGTCGTCGTTCGACCCCAGTCGAATATCTCGTATATCGCGTGTTCGAGGCAGCCAATGGAACCGTGTCGTGTCGGTTCGATCGGCGCTCGACGCACAGGAGGCCACCATCGCGCTACGTTCCAGGCGGAGCAAGGACAAGAAAATAAAGGCGGTGGTTCGGCTCGAGGCCCATCAAAAATTCAATCCATACGAGCGTATTTGTTGTTTTACCGACTGGCGAACTACGCGAAACGGTTCCTTGGAATTTTCCATACAACGGGACAGGGGCGTTGTATGCCATTTTCCATACAGGGGAAAATTCGAGGGACGATGGTGGACAGAGGAAGGGTGATCAACATGCTAAGTAGATTCAAAATTCTAACGATATTTAGTAAATAATCAACGACCAAAAGTAGAAGCTTTCGCGCGAGCATTCTATATAGCTCACCATTTATCACCCCGAAAGCCTCGTAGGTTGAACATTTACTCCGTTGCAACACACGCATATCGGTGCAACACATCGCGCCTTGGACTATCTCTTCGGATATTAATTCGTCGCAAGAGCAGCGACGTATCGCGCGAGAGATGATCGCAGCATCCGATCGCGATTCCATGGCGCAACACCGAGAGGCGGAGAGGTACATCGGAGAAATTGCCGCCTGGTTTGGTTCCTGAAGCATGTGTGCCCCATAAATAACATGTAAATATTTTCAATAACTGCCGAGGCGGCCCCAGCATGAAAAATGCAAACCGCTTTGCGTCCGGTCCTCGCCGCGCCACCACGGTATCGCGCCGTGTGCACCCTGCACGGCTCCTCCAACCCCCAGCGAGCCACTCCAGATCGGCGGCCACCCCCTCTTCAACCCCCCTCGCTGCTCCTCGCCAAACTATCTTTTAATATATCTGTATGTACACGGTGTCCCGCGCGAAATTTATGGTACCGGACGCAGGCCGATATTTGTTTCACTCGAGCGGCGACTTCGCCCCTCGGCTCGCCCTCTTACCCACCCTCTGAACGGTTTATATGTTCTCCGCGCGTGTTTGCAGCCAGCCAGCTCGGAAAAAGAGCTACTACACGGGACGATATAATTCCGCGAATACGGAATCGTGACTCTGCCGCGACGTTCCATCGGATGGGACTCTTGACCCCTGATAACAGCTTCTAATTTCGAACCTTTTGTTTGAAGCACAAGTGCATAGGTATCAATGTTAATTATATTTTTAAAATCCATCGCAAGTCAGTTAGTTGAGAAGATGTGGAAAGAAACGAAATCATATTCATATATGAGCTTCTCAATGACGAGCTTCTGAAATTTCGTTTCGTATCCTGTATGCATCTTTATCAAATGTTTATCCGTTATCTGATAGTACATCCATTGAATTACAAATTCACCGAGTATCGTTGAAAGCTTTTGGTGGTAATTTAATACCGCCTTGTAACGCTCTGCCATCAAAAGCATGTAAAATTGAACCGTATTCTTATTATTCATGGCATTGAAGTTAACGAGTAATTATTGCGTGTTGCAGGGGCTTTGGATTCATCACGTTCGCAGATCCCGCGAGTGTAGATAAAGTGCTGGCACAGGTTAATCACGAGTTAGACGGCAAGAAAGTAAGTACTCAACGTTACGTTACATTATTCCGTCGCCGTGCTCTGTGTTTTAAATCGCATTACCATGTGTTTCACCCATTCCGTTTCAGAATATTCAGTACCATTCGCTATTGATTAATTCGTAATCAGAAGAATAGGTGGGATGAATTTATGGGACGACCTAATATAATCGACCTTATTCATGATGTAAAATTGTTACACAGACCGCCGATTCGTCATCTAAACGAGGAATCACTCGCGGTTAGACTACTTTTTTTTTACACAGCAAAGCGAAAATGCGCCGAGATACTTATCGAAAGGCGGCGAGGTTGTTAGGCTACGGAAAGCCGGGCACGTCTTCTTGGCTGTGTTCTATTACGCACTAATTAGGGGATCGTTAGCTCGCCGTGCCTAATGACCACTTAAGGTCACCGATATCCGTTCGGGAGCCCGTGAGACGCGTGGTGAAACAGTGACAGGCAGAAAAAGGGGTAATGGGAGACAGCACGGGAGCCAGGGAAGCGAGAAACGGTGCCCTGCGATAGGTCGAACGAAGACGGAAGCGACGAGGTATCGATTGCTGCCCAGCTCGAAGGTAGCACGCTGTGAGGAAAAATCGGTTCGCAATCAAATGTGTGTCGCGGGAGCAATTAACTTTCGCGGAGTTGTTGATCGAGATAATTGATACAACGTGGTTTGGGTTAATTGATCGCCACCCGACGGATAAATATTGCTCGCGTCTGGATTCCTGTGGCTGACGTTTGTCTCCATTTGCAGGGGCAAGAAATTGATTGCGTGTAGCGTTGGTGTTAAGACCAACGACCGGATGAACAATTTATTGGCATAAATTACCTAATCAAATTTTGGGTTGCTCTTGGATGGCTTCTGAAACGAAAGAATTAATTGGTTGGGTTTCGAGGACTTGCAGATTCAGTTACTTATGATTTAACTGAAGTATTAAATATTGGAGTATAAATAACCGAGAGAAAATCCTGTATAATTTCGTGTACTCGTAATTATTTCTAGAACGCTCGTCAATTTCGGAGTGTATCATGTCATGGAAAATGTAGGGATGACGAAACTTTTGCCGGGGTGTCCCAGTTGAATAATGGAGGACCGTAATTATATTTCACGACTCTTAGGGTTTCCGCGGTAACCCGTATAAGTGTGGTTTAGATCACTTTTTAGCTTTCTGACGGAATACACGTATATCGCTCTCGCTATGAACATTGATCACGGTATGGAACCATTTATATTTCTTAAAATTGCTTGACAAAATCTTTATCTGGGTAAATAATTTACCTGGAACTTTTCACTGGGCTCGATTTACGCGCGTTTAAACAATAACGAGCGACGAAGCTGGCCAGCACGCGTCGTTGCGTTCCCGCCATCGGCCCGGAACGATGCTCCCGGCAGAGATTAATCGTCGAAACAGCGACGTGTCACAGTTTGGCAAATACGTTTCTGTCGGCCTGGTTCTGAGGAGACAATACGCCTGGAATAATATCGTAAGGCAGGAACGAATAGCGACGGGCGGACAGAGAGAAATAGTTGCGGACATTAGCTGTCCACAGAACCATAAGTACGACGACTGCGCGGTCGCTTCCGTAAGTACTCCGAATACGTATTAACCGTAAGGCCACGGTTGCCATGGATATATCCAGACTCACATAAATTTCGCGTAATTCGCTCGACTAATGCAAATTGCGAGCGCACGGTGCCAGAGTCTAACACCTCCTCGATAGTACACGAGAACGAGATGGCACCGCGCATAAGGACGACCCAGCCGCATCCTATTAAGGTTTCCAGCATCTCCGTGTCTCTTTCTCGCCTTCCTACTCGCGTCCCTTTCTTTCTTTGCGGTGCACGATACTGGCGGGAGTCAAATTCCTGGCCGAAAGTAGGTTCGCCACGTCCTATTTAGCAATTGCACCATATCTACGGATGAGAGAAGTCGTACCGTGGTTCGTTCGAACGTTCGAACCTCTACGAAATTAATTTTGTAATTTTAATTCTTGTCCTTCGGTCTAAAGATAATTCAAAACCCTACTAAAAGCTCCTGTTCGAGTCTACCCTATTGTCTTCCCCTGTACGAAACGAGAATAATTTATTCCACGAGTTCAACTAATTTTTGCACGACGAGTCATTTTTCTTCAGCTCGAGTGCGTCCTGTGTATTTTTATCTTGGTCCACGAATCCTCGACGTTCATCCTTCCCGCAACTCTTTCATCTTTTTCCTCTTTTGTCCTCTTCCGCCTCTTCGTTCGTCGCCGGGCGGTTCCTCCATTCTTCAAGGGTGCAAGACGACGCGGAAAGCGAAGGAAGGAGGGGAGGGGGCGCGCAAGAAACGGAAGCCAGCGAGAGCGTGCGCGAATCTCGTCCACTGACAAGCTTCGTCACATTAATTAGCGGATCGTTCGTCTCCGCTTGCGTTAATGAACGCTCTCGTGTAATTCTGGAGAGGTCCTTGGCCCGTGTTGTGCGCGAGAGAAAATTAACGAAACAAAGGGGGGGGCGAAGAAGTAGTTTGATCCCGGACCGGAAGTCGCGGCGGGGCCTCCGCGAACGATCCTCCGGTTCTCCTTGGCTCGATGCGTATCAGGTGAATTTTGTCGAGGGAGATTATCTGCCCCTGCCGTTCGCTCAAACGAATTATGAGAAGGATAAAGTGCCACTCGACGACGTCACAGGTAAATACGGGCAACTGGAATGAGATGCACGTTGAGACATGTAATGCGGAGTAGGGGTGAAATTGATCGTTTATTTTTGCGTGGAATTAGATAGATGATTTTAGGATGTTTTTCTATGTTGTTAACTATTTTACGTTACTATCTAACGACCAGTTAAATCTGCAAACGATCACCCGCGGGATTAGTTATAGCGTAGGAGAAGACGACACATCGGGGTGGACACTTTTGCCGTCCAGCTGGCGAAACGTGTCACGGACAGACGACAAGAACGTTACCATTATCGAAAATCACCGGTGAACGCACGCAAGAGCGATTTTGCGAATCGATGGCTGCGCCGTTTCTCTCTATTTGTCGAGGACAATGATTTCGCAACCTGCCGCGTAAGCACCCGCAGCGTGGTACCTATGGTCGATCAGAATGGCCGTCAAATTGCGCTTAATCGACCCGTGTTCTGATTAAAAAAGACATAGATCGCACGTGCCGCGAATGTGCAGCCTCATTTGCTTTCAGTTTAGTCGGGGTGCGTGTATCAGCAATAATTTAATCAATCGGTGCTGCGTGTGCGTCGCTCGACGAACATAATTGTACGTGAAAACGACCAAATAGCAGCATTCTTTCGCTGTTTTACGCAAATAGGGGATCGCTGTGCGGCGACGTAATGTATTTAAATACGATAGGAATTAACTTTGTACTGCATGGGTCGCTGCTTTGGATTTGTGCGAAGTAAACGATGATTTTATTCCTGCGATATTATTTAATACTAAATCTGCCAGGCCGGACTCGTGCATTTTGAACTTCCTTTTAAATTATTTAATCATTAATGATCTTTGAGGAAAATTAATGAAATGGAGATCTAGTTACTTGGGAACTTGGACCACAACTCTTTATTTTTAAATATATAGTTCTACGCTTTCAGCAATTGGAGCACTGAAGTCACATGAAAAGAATCGCGAATCACTACACTACGTCGGTACATACCACGTTTAATCCGACCGCGAGTATCGTTGATCGCTAAATAAATCGTAATATAATCAATTGCGCGCGACAAACGAACGAAAGGATCTGGCGATAGAATTCATTCCCCTCGTTTAACGGTTTCATTATCCATCGTTTCGCGCGAATAGACTATTCCCCCAATAGTTTCGCGACTCCTCGTTCGCTTCTAGCGTTCGTTTCGTGGCTCGAATGTTCCCTGATATTCATGACGATACGAGTGGCGTGCAATTAGATTTGTAACTTCGTAATGAGCTTCGAGGAAAGGAGGCTACGGTGAAACGTGTGTTCGTGTTTGCATGCGTGTGTACGTGTATGTATGCGAGTAAAGCACGGCGACACGTATGACTTGTCACGAATGAACTCTTGTCCTCTCGTCGTCTCGCGTACAATGTCACCTGTCACATTCTTTTTGCGCCACGACATCAAACGCGGAACGCGATTATTAACTACATTATATTTTAACAACTGTGCAAAAAAGTATTGCAGATCGTTTGTAACGTGAAGCAAATGTCTCAATTGTTGGAGCGGTAAGTATTTTTAATAAATCCTTTTATGAAATTATGAATAGTTATTTTAACGAAATAAATTAAGTATGTTTATCTTACCGAATACAACATGTATTTTTCGACGAAATTTGATCAATAGCGTGAGACTCGCAGTATCCTTTATCTTTAAACGGTCGTTGTATGATAGATGTGGTGTTTGAACACGATTGCATACTAATCACCAGCGCTCAGTACAGCAATTACGCGTAATTGTAGAGCAAATGTACTTACAGTAATTACAGAGTAAGTGGACTTGAACGCAAACTTTGGCTCTATGAATAGTCTGATAAATAGATATCTCTCTTTGAAGCATACCTGAAGATAACGTGTAATAATGCCTTTTACTATAGTGTCACGTATTTACAGAGTTAACCTTACAGAGTTAATTTGCCTTATAATTAATTCCAATTAGGAATTTAATACTTCTTAAATAAGGAATAGGAAAAATGCATACCAGAATTTATTTGCACGGGATGAAATATCTTTATATATTTTTTTATATTCGATAGTTTCGAAGTGCTGCATTAGACTACACGAGCAACGGAAACAGCGCGGAGAATAAATAGTCCAAATTGATATTTTACAGAACCGAATAGTCTGTTCATGAGCGGAACACTTCGCATACGAGGAGTTTGAAAACCAATGTCGTGTTTCTTGCGGCAATACCATTTTTCTGGAAACGATGGCGGTGGAAACCCGCAAATGGTCCAATTTCAATAAAAATCACGGCAAAATTGGTCGTACAATTTCTGGAAAAAGTCCAGAAGCGATCCACGATTTCGTTACCGTGGAAATTCAGACAGTGACTGCCTCGCCGAATAAACGAAAAACGGGTTTTGGGGGCGCGGGGACTTCGCGTCTTCGTCGCACCCTTTCTTGTTACCGATACTTCTTAAACGCTTCACGTACACTTCGAGCACCCATTCCTGGTAGCTCGGAAAATGGTGAAAAATAAGCAGCGTCGCTCATCCGCGGAATAATTTATTTGGAGAGCCCGAAGCCACTAAGCCCTGCGGAAATTGTCTGCAGTCCTTTACAGAACTCCAGCCACCCCTGATTCTCCTTCTCTCCCTTGAACTTCTTCCCTGCCACCCTTCCCGTCCCGTCCAACCCCTACCAACGTTCTAGCGTACACTTCTGTGCGTTTCTTTCTTCTTTCCTCTCTCCTTCGTCGAGTGAGTCAACAATACGAGAAGCGTCCATTGTCGAATGCTTTTAAATTTGAAATACAAACCGTCTGCCTTACCACCCTCGCCCCTCGCACCCCACCAAACCGTCCCTACCCCGAGCACAACCTATCAACGACATCGTGCACGCGCACCTTCCATCCAAAAGGCTTTTTCTCACTTGCATTTTTTCTTCTCCTCGATTCCCAACTTTTCCCTCCCTGTCCTTTTCGCGCCCATGCTCTTTTCCGCCCTTCCACCGTCGCAGTTGGGTAGTTTTTAATTTTTTTTTTTTTTTTTTAAATTGAGAGAAACTGAGGCGCCGCGACGCGGACGAAGTTATTTCGGAAACGGGGGTCGAGTTTCGGACGAAACGAGTAATTTAATCGCTCGTGCGATCGTGGAATTGTTATCGTAATTATCCTCCGGGGGAGAAGTTCCCGCAAATATTATTACTCGGCGATACGGAACAATGAAACGTAACGAAATAGTTTCGTCGAAGCGATTATTCGTTTTGTTCGATGCGCAGTCGAAATATAGTCAGTCCCATAAATATTCGTACCGTCTATGTTTATTCAAGTAATTTACCTAAATTAAATGATAGGTTTGATGTTTTCAAATAAATTTTTCATTATATATACATATATACACGTGTAAGTTCATTAAAAGATTGAAAATATAATATTAAAAGTTCTAGTCGAATAACTGCTGTGACGTATCGCAAAAACATTTACTTCATCAAAAATTACGGAAACCACCCATTAAAGTTAGTTCGTCGAAAAACGTGTTTAAAGTTTCTTTCAAGCAATTTCCCACCCAAGGGCAGGTAACATCAAATCTCTGTAACGTCGTTTGTACTTCGAACTTCGTTGCAATATTTAACACATTTATAAAAGGTGTAGAATAGGAACTTAGTTGGTGCAACTTGGAAGAAATGAATACTCCGTTGATCGTCGTTAGTAGTCGGAACTTATTCAATCGATTAAATACCACCGTGCTTCTCAGATTCTCTTGAGATTAAATACGTGTAATTTCATTTCGTAATTGAAGTTGGTATTTCCATCAAAAAATCAAATATGTTTACGTTCGCATTAATGCTTGAAATTTCATCCTAGATTAACCTAGATAAGAATATCGCGCAGCTTTCAACGAATTATGCCGCCGAAAGTGTTCCATAAATAATAGTCCGGCGATGTGTATGCTTCAGCATAATCCCGAAAGATATATTCGCCAGTCTTTCGCGGAACTTCCGCTTATCACGGGCCGCGAATTAAACTGCAAGGCGGAGAGCTGTAACATCTGTTGCTAGCGGTTTAATTCGTTCTCCCTTCGCGGTGAGCATTGTACCAGCCGTAATCACAGCGAAAACAAGTCAAAACTAGGACGTGCGGTATCGCGCGGTTGTGGAACGAGATTACGGAAAAATTGGCACGCGCACGCGCCAGTGAGCTGGCCAACGGAGATCACGGCGTGTCGTCCGTGATTTACTCTAATTGTTAAACATCGCTTAGTTTCGAGAAGTCTCATTTACATCTAGGTTGTAACGCGCTCGTGTTTTTTACTCGCTACCACCCTTTCAGCCCCCCTCTCCGCTCAGTGTACGTGACATTTTTATGGGAGAAATTCGCGGCGATACAGCCAAGGGATATATATCGCGCTGCAACATTTTCTTTTCTTCGCCGAGGATGCATACCAAGGACGTCCGACTAAATCAAGCACCGTCGCGTTTTACGACCGTTTATAAGCTTCCCGGTTATCTTTCCAGACAATGGTGTTGCCCGAATTCCGTCCATGATTTATCCTTCTATTTACTGATATCGAGCGCGACACGAGCGTGACATTTTTCAACCGTGATATGCTACTTGCAACAAAGTGATGGCGCTCCTTGAAATTTGTATACACTTTTTATCTCGTAACGCAAAGCTTAATACTGTCATAAATGTCAGACTGACTCGATACTGAATTACAACATTCTTTGATGGTGTTATCCATAGGATGACACCTTTATTTGTGACAATTGCTGGTTCTTCCGAAAGGTCCAAGGATTCGAACAATCTTCGCAAACGTTTTCAATCGTACCAAACAGAGAAAACAAAAAAATGGAGTTTCTTGAATTACAAAATAAAGATTGTATTAGAGTTACAAGTTATTATTTTATCTGGAATTATAGCCGTCTAAATTTACTATTCGTTGCCAACGTAACGAACGGCGTGAAATTACGCTCGTTGTTTGTGTTAAATTATTTTTCATTAACGCGCGAAATTTTCATACAAAATACTGATGTATGAATATTTAATACGCGTAATACCGAATTCCATAACGTCGAGCGACAATTTTCGATCATTGGACTCGACCAAAATGTTCACGAGTTTTGGGACGAAAAATACAAAATTCAATGGAAGAGAGAAAACAACATTATACGAAGGGACATGCATTCCATTAGACTTTTAACGAACGGTCGCGTTCGATTATGAAGGATTCCGTTACCAAAAGTCGAGAAGAAAATTATTACTATTTATTCGGGTTTGCTCGGATTTAATTATATCTTTGTATATATTTGTAATACCGTCGCGTGAATTATTGCATTATTCTGTACGAAAATTCTCTGAATTATAGAAGGTCATGTACAATAAAATATTAATGAAATTTTATTCGTGACATACTTTTCTGAACTAATGCTTGTACTTTAATTTGGCTTTTCGTTCGAGTCAGTCGCGTACTTTGATTTGCAATAGAAATTAGAATAGACAGAATCCGCCAAGAAACGTCGATGGAAACTAGCGTTAGGGTGATTTTCAACGGTATCTGGTAACCGACGTAGAATAAAATTGCGAGCCATCCCTAGGCGGCCTTAATACCATTCCCTCTGATTTCCGGCATCGGGGAAACACGATCCCCTTAATAGCGCGTAACATCAACAGGAACTTTTCCATCCAATTCCTTTCCTCGTCAAGGAGCAAACTGTCACTGTCAGTTGAGCAGTCGAAATGGGAAACTCGGCGGGAAAGTTGCCTTTAGTTATAAATCAAATCGGGATGGGGACTTAAATATTTTACGACGAAACTTTTGCCTTTCTCGAGGCTATCTGTCGACGGGTGCATTCCGCTAGAGGGAGAGGGGAGAGATTATTTGGAGTCATCTTAAACGAAAGTATTTCTAAATTCAACAATCGCTGCTCGATGGTTTGACAAAATAAGCTTCCATTTGAATCGAAGGATTTTTGGCATGTAAAATTTGCCATTTTAAACAAACTATATTTACAAGTGTAACGTAGCAAAGCGTTTCACGAAAGAGTCTACACTAAAAAGTTGATACCTCGAATAAAACACCTACGAGAAACGATCACCTGATTGAATAATCAATTAATCACGCACAATCCAAGTCGTCCACTCTAAAGTTTTACGCGGGATGTAAAAATTCGCATAGCTCTCCGTTTAAGAAGACGAGAAGCGTAAGATACTTGGGCGCGCTCTAAAGTATAAAAAAGGGTGCTTCGTTTTCCTAATATCTTCGGAGAAGTCTGCTCGTAAATTCTGATAAATTCATCCAGTCTATCAGTCCCGCGTCACACGGTTACGCGAATAAAAGTTGAAATTGGAGGCACGAAGTTTTAATCGAAATTAATAATTACTCAGAGTCGGATGGCCGTACGTCGGCCATTATTAACGATCGAGTCTGCCGACAGAAGTGTTAAAATTTTAGCTGAAAGCGATACTAGAATATTACGCGAATGATCCGAATGGGGCAGAAGTTTGACGATATTTTCGTGACTCACGCCGCTGGACCGTGAGGATAGAGTTTGCATGTTGCACATGGTATATGGCGACGTACCATGGGTGTAAAATACCGCGTACACGTTGTAGGCAGCAGGTACCTGCGCTACCGGTGCATGAAATATAAATAATTAGTATGATATATAAGCCGCCTGCGGCCTGGTGCGCTGCGCGCGATATATCGACGTGACCCACGGCTTTATTTCGAGACCGGCCACATTTTATCCGCTGAATTACGTTTTCCACCTGCGATTTATGTCACACGCTTTCAGAGAATTACTGCCACAAATGATAATTTCACTGCGTCACGACGAGAAGCCCGAAGAAAGTGGCAATGAATGAGAGACAAAATTACTGTACAAATTTCGGGGTCGTTTGTCTCTCGTATACAGACTTTACACGTGTTATAACATTGTTCCGAATTCAATTTATCCCTGACAACTACTTTTGCTACATCAATTGGTTCTCTGTTTCTTATTTTTATTTTTGCTTTGACAGAAATGACATATTTATCTTTATAATTATCACATATTATCTAAATAATTTTATTCCACGGAAGTTTATTCGAGGAAACGTTACTGAAGATAGAGAATATCTTTTTCTCTCTTTAAAAGTAGCATCGAGAAAAATTATTTGAGAAATTTCCTTTTCATGAATGTCCTGGATACAGAATTTGTTATACATACACTGTGATTCGACCTTCGGTTCCAATTCTTCTTAACAGGTTTTCTTACCATCTTAGTGGGCCCTACATTACTCGGTTTATGTTATTTTAGCTTCAGGAACGGCACTTTCGGTTTCTTTGTTTTTGTCCCACCCCTTTTTTTGGGAAATATTTACCCTCTCTAAGAACGACACCGCACCGTCGTATGCGAGACTCCGGGAAAACAAAGGGGGTGGAAACTATCGCGTGAGAAAAAATCCAGACACGTATGCCGGTCCATTCAAAGCAGTCTCGAGGGAAAGCAGCATCACGTTTCGGTTTTACGCATGAGATCCTAAAAGCGGTCTTTTATCGCTTACTCGCAAGGATTCGAAACCAATCTTTCTTCTTCGTTCGAAGAGAAAGTTTATCCACATATTTTGATACATAATTTCAGACATGAGCTGACATCCGGATATCGTTTCACTCCTAATCGATCACGATTTGCGTTCGATGTCAAGAATTTTTGTGAAATTAAAATTAAATTCAAATATAATATATAAATAAGAATATTTAGCATTCAACCACTAGTACTATCAAACACTTTAGTGTAATTTATACCTGTAGTTTAGGAACATCAAAGTGTATCCTTTACGGTTTGTTCTCTGGGAATTAATAAACCAGGTTACAACTTCGTGGCAAGACACGTAGCTTGTTGATATTTATTTATTCTTCAAACTTCGTTAGACGTAGAGTGCTCGGCGTAACGTGAGTTGAGTACTCTGTAGCTGGAGCATGGAATTAATGCTGTACACAAATAAGAAGGAAAGTCGGGATATTTTAACATGAAATGCTCGGTTAGGTGACTCGCTAACGTGGAGACCGGAATGCCTTGAGATACTCTTGGTACCAAGTGCTGCAGAAGCAGCGTGTTTTCTACTCGTAAATCTACTCGCTCTACTTCGAAATGCATGAGGTTATCGTTAATCCATGGAGGACATATATCAAGTTTAATTACTCGTCATTCGAGTCGGATCATTTTTAAACCAAGGCAGTTGGTAGATAATCATTCCAAACTATATAACAAGTGATAATAAACTTGATACAAAAAATGTAATCTAAGTAAGTATCCTATCACGAGTAAATTAAAGAGAGTATTTTTCATATTAAAATAGGAAGCACTAAATAATTTCATGAAATTCGTTAAATCCGATATTTTTACTTTTATATCTGAATTTCGATTTCTGTCTCGCATTCTACCATCCGATGTCAGGTTCCATCGTAACCGGTTTATCCTTCGTTTACATCAAACCTCGTCGTAAACGGTCGAAGCCAACTTGGAACGATTATCGAAAATCGGTCGCGAACGATGATAAAACAAACGGTCCAGTGTACAGACGTTTTCCCCTGAAACAAGCTATATCGGTTTATCGCGGTTGCTAGCGAACGGTGAACGATTTATGTGGCCATCGTAAAAGTAAACCCCAGCTCGCGCAATTGTGTCAGAAATGAAATGAAAGGGAGCAATTAAATCACTTTGTTCCTTTCAGCGGTATATACGCGTATATACACACGGCCACGTGGTGCACCCGTGAAAAGTGCACGGAGGCTCGTGTCTGGTCAGTTTTTACAATACAAGTGGAAAAAAGGATAACGAGGAGGAGACAGATAGCGCGCTGCGCTGACTGGCGTACTGGTCCCACCCCCCTGGTTTCCCACACACCCCTTATCCAAGCTTTCGCTAACTCTCGGTCCCTTCAACTCGCCTCATAGAGCCACATTCTCGAGCGATCCATTTCCAGATTAAACACGCGTAAAACTCCACTCTGGTGCGGTACACACAAGAAACTCCGTTTCGCTCTGTCCCGCGGACCGCTGCTATTTCCGTCTCTCGCTCGTTTGCCGCCCTTCACTCCCACCCCCTAAATCTCCCGCTCCCACCAACCCCCGGGAATACACAGAGTCTTATCTGTCCCGCTTTGCGCATGAGTGCCAGGGGTGGGAGAGACGAGGCTCAGAAAAAGAGGTACGTTTTCGTCTGCGGGCTCGTTCAAAAACTCGTTGAGGTAAATCCGTCACTCGAAGAAAGAGGTTTTTCGAATCGCTCTTGGACACGTGACGGAAGCTTCCCTCGGAGAGGCGCGGAAGGGACATTTCATAATAAATCAAGCATCGTAGCGGTCGGTGATAACAGGGGTCTTTATTTCAGACGAGGGTGTATCGGTTCCACCCCTGATGGAGACGAACGCGAGAGAAAAATGTGATCGAAATCGGTAGAAGAAATCTTCGTCCTACTGACGAAGTAGTAATTTTGATTTATCGTAGCCTCTTAATAAATATTCGTAGCTAGTAGGATTTACATGTTAGAGAGGAATCTACAGTCAGTTTCATAATGATTAGTTCTCATTTATCTCTCCACTTCCTCGTGTTTAACCTCCCTCTTTTACACCAACTAAGAAACAGTGCCCTGTAAACGAGCGATAAAAAGAATCGCACCCCACACGCAGCAATTGCATCCTAACGTTGAAACGACGGAAGAAACACGACTCAATTTGCCTCCACTTTGTTCGCACCTCGCAGGGTACTCGAAAGGAGTCCCTGCGCGAGCAGAACGAAGGAATTTGACAAAGTTAAATCGAAGTGAAAGCGGGCGGTCCAGGGAAGAAGATAGGAAAGGTAAGAGGCACGGAAGGAGGGTGGGCCCGTCGGAGACATTACCGCAAGCGTTTCGTCCCCTCTTTTTCTCGTCCTTCCTTTTCCCTACCTTCGTCTTTTTCACGCATGGACCGGTACTCGGCTGGCACGTCAATGCTTTCAGGCGATAAAGTGCTTTTCTTTACGAAACCACCATCCGTCGCACAAGCGCGGCCAATCAGGCGACAATGGCTCGTAAATTCGAGCCAATCAGGAGGGAAGCCGAGACGTGACCGCGGCAACGGTGCGATATTGCTTATGAATTATTTAAGCGGCCAGAATAACAATGTCCTATCTCTATCTCCTTCGCCTACCTCCCCTTTATTTCTCTGTTTCTCTATTCCACGTGTAAGCACCTCTTCGGGCTGAACAAGAAATCGTCCAGCGTTTTCTTTCGGATTGAAACTCGCGTGCCCATCTCGATCAGTATACTCGCTTTCCTATTAGCCTTCACAAGATGTGATCCCATATATAGACAGAATATCGCTATGGTTTAACCATTTTAGCCTTATCGCTAGGTGAATAATGTATAGAATCGACCTATCTAGTTGACTTGTATTATATTTTCATGCTACCCTAATCAATTCATTCGCATAGAAAAGATAATTGTAAAAGGAGACGCTATGCTTGTGAAGTTTCATTACACAACTTTGAAGAAACTGTGTATTTATAAAGGGAAATATTTCATCAAATTGTGCAAGGAAAGACGCATTTCTACTGTAAAATGTACATGTTCCTAACAATATGCGTTCAACAGTATTAAGGAACGTAAACTGATCCAGTTTATGAAAATTGCGCCCGTGGTACTGGTCGGGGACGTCTTATCGGCTTAAGTGTTTCCAATAATACAGGGGACAAGAAAGCGAACTATGCAATTACCTGGCGGGCTTCGACTTCGATAATCGACAACACCCTTTCGAGTTCCCAGCGACGTGCCCGACCACCGGCTGATTCCGAAGTCCCTAACTACTTGCTCCGTGGGAACGTGGACACGCTGTTCGATTCCCGCTTCGATCATCGCGCTTTGCCCGAAATGGAACGTTATTTGAGGGGTTGCCCCATCTCGGCAATCGCGAAACACGCGATACATTCACGTATTTTAAAGTGAAGCTTTTTGTCGGTTGCATCCAAATTCATCCCCTTTTCGCATTTCATGCAGACGTACACATATGTGTCAACATCCCCGAAGAATCGACGATTGGGCCGTTCACCTTATTCAGGCAGAGCCGCCGCTTCAGCTATTCCTATCGTCGATCGGCGTATAAATTAATCTCGTTTCCGCGTTTACGTAATCATTAACCTTCGCCGCGCGCAGCCGCCCCCGTGATCGTTCCTGCCAATCCGTCGCAACTATTCGACAAGTTCACGATTCCGAATCGTGGCTGGTGCTTCTTCCGCGACCGGGGGGGGGGGGGGGGGGGGGAGGAGGAGGAGGAGGGAAGTGGATTTGGCTCGCGAGTTTCGTGAAGGGATATTATGCCGTGGGTACGGTCGCTCTCCCCTGCAAGCCGCAATTTCAGTTCGGTCTGGTGGACCTTGTTGTCCGTGACACTTTGACACAACTCCGGACAGAGAACGGTGTCCAGAGGGCGCTTGTGCAAGGCAGTTATGAGTTGCTTAATTGTTTTGTCACTGTTCAACCCCGGCCCGCTCGTGGCGGTCCTACCGTGTTCAGTTCGTCGTTCCCCTGTCTTCGTTGTCATCGTTGTCGTGGTGGGCTGGTTTCGCAGTCGTCGTCCTCCTCGCCCCCGTTGCTGCTCTCCGTTCCGTCCTGGCAGTCCTGTCGTAGAGTTCCACGAATGCTCGGGATCGTTTCCGGAATAGTACTGGCTTACCCCTTGACAAGTTATCCGTGGGATTCTAACGTTAGGAAAATCGATACCGGGACACCATTGTTTGCCTACGGAGATTCGCAGGATGGACCGCGCGGAATAACTGTTGCTTAAGTTATTCACACGCCGGGACTTGCGGGGAGGGGTGGTGGTGGTGGTGGTGGTGGTGGTGGCAAGGATTCGTGTAGGGGAGGGAGGGAAATCAATTCGACGCGATATTCCCCTTCGTTCCTTTTGCTTTCTTGGTTCGCGCGATGCATATTTATGAAGCGTTCCGGAATGTTGAAGGAGTCCCGGGTAAGCTCGTAATACGTCTTCGCCGGGGCTCCATGGAGTGGCCCAACGAAACCGGCGAAGTTTTTTTTTCTCCTGGATAAAGTTAAATTGTAGTTTGCCAGTATTTTCTTTGCCGGTAATTCAGTACCGGTGTTACTTCAATCGCGAAGTTCTGCTTTGTTTCTTCCTTTGTCGGCACCGAGCGCCGCGGTTACCTCGATGTAATAATAATGGGAAGAGGGATGCATTGTTGTTTGAGTGTACTGTTGTTGATCATATTTTAGTGGGCGATTTTCAGAATTTCAAGTACCATACGATGCCTTCTTGACAATTTTATTCGAGATATACGAGCTTTGGTATGGGCCTGATTTTGTCAATCGTACGTATCATTTACATAATTTAATTACATTCCGTGACGATTCGAAAAATTAGAAATCATTTATGCATTTTTGTTAAATGAATTCGCAATTAATCAAACTTCCTAGAAAAAAAAAATAAAAATCGCGTTATCACTGTCCACTGTAACGGGGTGTTAACGCCGCCGCTCGCCGAATAAATTACCGCACCCATGCAAAATTCTGACACGCGCGTTCATGGTAATCAGATTGCAACATAATCCGTCGTCCAATTTGGTGAACGCGAGTGATACGACGAAATTGCAACATAACCGAAGTTTTCCACCGTGTAAGATTCTTACGTAAATGTTATAACGAACCGGCATTTGCATGTGCATTTACATAGTGAAGTTACTATTACGTGCCGCATAACTATATATACGGTTTACATACAGGGGGAGACGACATAGATTTTCATTTTCATACTTTACATTCATTATTGAGCGCAATTTGTCTGAAAATAATTCAGTAATTAAAGCATCCGCGAAAACACGTTTGGAATTCGATAATCGAAGTATAAAATGGAGCCGATCCGGTTGTCTAAGAAATTGCCAGCCGGGTCCGTAGATTAAAGTTTGATTAAAATCTTCCTCGAAGTAGCGATTGATCCGTCGGTCCTCTCTTCTCTGACAAATAAAGCAATCATTCTTAAGAAGCAATGAAAAGCGTCGATCCTTGCTGGAAGCATTCATAAAGTTGGCTTCCACTTACGGGATTTCGAAATCTCAAATTCCCGGGATTCTCCTATTTCCTGCTTTCTGCTTCACCCTTTATTCTAGTCTCCGCGTCGTCTTAATGAAACCCCTAATATTCCTCCTTTCCACGACCCCCCACCCTCAACCCTTCTACTTCTTCTCTCGAGACCCGTCCAGATTTGAACGTCGACGGCGGTAGATCGCGGGCGTTAAAAAGGCCACTATAAATTACTAATTAATGTTGCTCGTTTTATTTTATGGTCCCACTTCTTTCGCCCTTTGCTCGTAAAGGCGGCCAGCGACGTTGCTGGCGAAGTAGGCGAGAATTCTTCTTTAATATGCTGAAAATTATTAAGCGACATCAGCCACAAGAATCCCTGGGAAAATGTTCGATTAAATCATCGTTTTCAGTAAAAGTAGCAAAAGCTATATTTAATTTCAGACTTTTATTTGATTTTTGATTTTAACTCGAAGTAAAAAGAAATATCGTCAACGATGTTGATCGTCGCGATGTCAACGCTTGACTGACCGACATTTTGCTTTCGTTGTCTCGTACACCCGTGACTTGTTTATGTTTGAAAAATTCCTTCGTATTTGCAGAGTGTTTGAGTTATAACGCGCTCGGATGCAAAGTCCCGACAATTTGTCACCCGTGAACGACCTATTTTTCGATTTTCCGCTGTGTTTTCCCCCCCGTTTCTCCCGCACGTTCCATTACTTGCGTGCATAAATAAATCTGCGTTAATTCCCTTCGAAGTTGTTTCGAATTTAATTAGCCCCTTTCCTAAATTCGTCATTCTTTCTGGGTCACAAGAAAAATAGTGCGAGGAAGCGGTGTCACGGTACGTCTTCGCTGGGCTCAAAATAAAATGGAATTTGGAGACCTCGCTGAAGCGAAAAGCAGTAAGGAACATTTTAAATTCGAGTTGAGACCACGAAATTTTACTTTAAAGTAGTGCAGCGGTCCTTTTTCATACACGAATATTTCTACGATTGAAAACATGGAAGCCGTAAAACACAGGGTTAATATTTGCGTAGAAGAAAAGTGTCGAGAGAATTACACCAGGCCCCAGCCGCGGCATTGCCAAAATAAGGAACGAGCGAGCTACCCGCGAATCTGAGTATCCCACTTTTAATATCTTTTTATTCTGAAAATAGTTAATTAAAATCCGTGGCTCGCGCGACACCGCGAAGAACGCCCGGCCTCTCGTAATATCCAGTCGCGCTAATCTTCGCTGAAATATCATTGGGCTACTAAACCTCGCCTCTTCTCCTTCGCTCGTGGGTTCTGGAATTTACACAACAAAGGAAACAAATACACGGAACGAATCAAGAGGACGCGATTAGTGGCTCGCCGACGCGCGAGGACTTTATTTCTTAACGGTTTACACGAGGACGGAGACCTGAAATATTCATGGCTCTTTGAAAATTTATCGCAGTTAAATTATACGGTGGAAAAGTGTTTGCTTGCAGCGCATGAATATACATAGCTGTTGGAGTGTACAAATATTTTTAGTTTATCCGAAATTCAATTCTCTTGTTCAAAATGGCCGCCTGCCTGTAACGGTGTTTTGTTGTGCATGGGAGTGGCATAGATAAAGTTAACTCTTGCCTCGAGTAGCAGTTTAAGAACAAAGGTACATGTAAATATAGTTACAGTTACCGAAAGACCTACTCGAATGACTAAATTTATGGTTTATTTATACCATTCCATACCAACCGATTTGCTATGCAAACATCACAAACCTATTGTATTAATATTCCACCTAAATCTCCAACATGTGATCAGAGGTTCAACTAACCGTTGCTCGGGACCAAAGTCTATCGATTAACGGAAACTGATTGTTTCCTACGTCTCTCGAGCATCCAGGCAACCCCTTAATAAACTCTGTTGGGATACGAGAGCATCCGTCGCGGACGTATCCTGTCGTTCCCTCGCGAGTATCGGCGGTCGTTATCCGTTCGTTTCTCGGGCTGTCCTTGCGTTTCCTTCGCAAAAAGGGAGTTCATCGGTGTCGGCAGATGCCGGGGCTGCTAAAACGTTCGGGCGGGCGCCGCCGCGATATTGGCTGGCGCCGAATGCCGTTGACGTTGTCGAGAAGATTTCTGACAAGCGTTGTTATTAAAAATTCCCTGCCACCTCTGCGCCGGCTGTGTCTCAGCGAAAGAGAAAAGAAAAATGAAAAAAAAAAATGGAAACAGACGATCCTACGGAATATCGAGCCGGGTTGACGAGACGCCTGGAATCAATCGAGCGACGCTCGGCATCGATACATCGCGTCATCGTCGTTGTTAGCGACTCATTTCCGTTCCCTTCTTTCCTCCCTTGTTTCACGTTTTCGCTGGCAGTCGTCGTCGACGAGAGGACGCTTACAACGAACGCCCTTTACGAGGTCGCTCGCAACACGTGCGCGATTGGAATGGCATGTGCCGTGAAACGCGTGTGGTCGCTCGTGCTCGGTTATAATTACGAATGCACGACCCCTTTCCTCCCTCTCTCTGGCTGTACGTATCCGCATGGGGGATGTTTTGTTCTAATCAAGCTGACCCAATTACGGGCTTCGATCCGCCCCGATAAAGGTATTCGATATCGGTGAATATATTATCTACAACTGCGTAAACCGATAATCGCTAATAATTTCTTGATCGACCTTTGGCGCTGGTTTATAGTGCCGGTACCGTTTCCAAGCAGTGAATTTCGTGTGCGATTCCTGGAAGAAATACGCGTACGCGTGGATTAAAGTACGCCGAGGGATTACTCGGTATGTTGCATCGAGGAGAGCTATCGGTTATTCGGTATCGATCCGAATCGCGTCGCAATTTTAAGAACGGTGAATCTTTGACGAGATTGAAGTAGTTTCGAAATTATGGAGGATATTTATGCACGCGCTGTATGATATTCTGTCTCTGCGAGAGTGGTCGTCATTATTCATTGGCGGGTTGATGGCGTCACGTATGTGCAATATGCGTTGAGGTATGATATTGATACTGGGGCACACTAGCTGGATGGTTTCACGATGTTGTTTCTATCACACGTTCGTAGTAACAGTAATATATATTTTAAGTATGTTTTCTTGATACATGTATTTTATGTATATCATAAATGCATCAAATCCGCAGTCTACTGATAGTATACGATATTATAGTATACCACAGTGCCTGATACATAACATACTACAAGAGACTGTCAGAAATTTCCATATATATTAGATTGACCAAAAGTTCGTTCGGATTTTAACACACAAGTAACCATAATTTTTCTTAGACTACGAGATATATTTATTCTGTAACACATTGTCCATGTTGTTCTTAGATATTTCTCTATATTTCGAGGAAATTCATGGTTCCCCTTTTCTGGATGTCCTCGTCAAGTTAATAACGCAGCGAACCTAATGCTATCATACGGGTTATCACATTTTCCAACGTACACATCAAAACCTGGTCCTTCGAGGAACATCCTGTACCTTTGTTCCTCATCGCGGCTCCGCTCGTTATCGGTAACCGGACTTGCCAGTAGTTGCGAATAAAAAAAATCCGTAACACGAATACCATTCATACGTCACCGCTCTGAAATTTCCGCACACTCGTCCCACCACATTCCGCCAATTCGCTCTAAGGCAGACGGCGGCGCGATGGGGGCAGGAGAGAGGGATGGTGGTGGCGGGTACGCGTCCCTAAATTTCACCGCTCCTATTTTTCATCCTACGCGGTGGGTAGCATAAAAGGACCTCGCCTGGAACACGCGTATCCGGCGCACTTTATACCGCAACGCAGCTGAACGCCGAGTTCCACCGAAATTCCGGGGCTCGCGCTCGCTAAATGATAAAACCGGATTACGCGACGCTCCCCTCCTCTCCCATTTCTCATTCGTCGGAGGCTTTCAATCGCGAGAAATTACGGGATCCCGCTTCTCGACCGCGAAGCCTCGCGAGGGGGGAGGAAAAAAAATTCGCGGGCGTCGACGAGCGACACGTTTCCGAAGGGGCGACGGTTGATGACTCGAGGGGAAGGCTAGGTAACGGCGGGGAAGACCGCTGGAGCCGGAAATAAAATTGTTTCGGGGTCTCGTACCTTCCCGAAATCGCGACGGAGACAGATGTGGCGCGTGATTGAGCCGCCATTAACCGAGACTCGTTTTACACTGTTCCTCGTATAGTGGAGATTCGTTTATTCGCTTTAAATGGACATAAACACGATCGCAATTAAATGTGACGAACACTAAACCTATCACGTAAAATATTTTCGCACTTAATCGAAAGCAGTGCCTTCGATACTCCGAAACTTTTGTTCCCATTATCTTCACTAATTACCACTAAATCTGTCGACTATAAAGTATGAGTTTCATAAAAACTCGAATACGTCCCGGCCGTAAATATAGTTTTAATAACTTCGGCTGTCGATTACTCCGCCAAGGGTTTGATTACAAATCGGTTAATCGAAGTTCCATTGTTCACCGTCGCGCAAATAAAAATTCAAAGCCAGCAATTCACCGGTGTCGGTTGAGGTATCGTTTTCATTTCCTCTCCTCCCTCCACCTCCCCCCCCCCTTTTTTTTTATTCCAACAGGCTCGTTACGGCCGACACGCGATGACGACGCGTTCGTCGCGGCCGCGCGAAATAACGTACATTGGATCGGAACGGCCGGAGTCCATTTTTATCGCCTATACATCTTGGAACGTGGAACACCAATGGCGAAAAGCGTGCAGCGGTACGGGGATCGGCACTGCGCGCAGCTGGCGCCGAATATTAAAAGCAATCGCTCAGTTCGCATAGTAACTGACCACCCTATCTGCCTGCAGATATAATAAATCCGCGGTCCGCGAGTTACCCGTTATATACGGCATCGTTCGCGGTTCGGGTACGCAACGAATGCATCTTGACGGATCTTGACATACGACATCGTATGGAACCTTTGCGCTGTAATACAGTGTTTGTCGACGAGGCGCACGAGGGGAGCGTAATCGTAAATTTCAATCGATGCGGTTATTAAATGGTACGCGACGAGATTTACGAGATCTCGACGACCTTGGTGTTGCACCATTTAGTTTTTTTAAGATTGTAAGAGTTAAATGTTTTATCAGTGTACGTTCTTTTATTCCACGAATGTTTACGTTATTCTAAGCGACGCAATCAGCGAGCCTGAAGTTGGGGGGAAACTAAGCTCGGCTCTTAATCGCGAGGGAAAGCTTTTCAATTTCAAGATTTTCACAAACTCGGATCTCCTTCATGCAATTAACGAGAGTACAGAAATAAGAAATTACACACTCCCCGTGACGGAGTTAAGTAACGTTCTTCAATCTTCGTCCTTGTTCTTTGTTCAACGAGTCTAGAAACGAAACTTTGCGACGGTTTTTGCTCCGTCCGATCGTAATCTACTCTGGCAAATAACTTACATTACATTACAGTTTTCTGTATATCTCACCGATGTACCGAAACTACCTAGAAATGACAGTTCCGACGGCCATTACGGCCAGTTTCGAAGGTACCGAGAAACTTTATGGGCTAGCAAAAACGTCGAACTTCGTATACTTTTCAGCTCGCCCAAGAGAAATCCTATTTTCGGTATATGTGGATACGAGCTGTTATAGTCACTGAAAACTACCGTAAGAAGCTTCGTGGATACTCAAAACGATAAACACTCTGCTTGGATCACTCTTGGAATTCCTCAGAACAATACCACGATATCTCGACATAATGGAATCTCTTATTGCTTCGATAAAGAAACTTTGATTGCATTGAATTTTTCAAGAATTCTTCATCTTAAGGAAAAATTGAAGCTATTTAACTAATCTTTTTATATATAGAAAACTATCTCTACAGTGCTGTTAGTTTTGATTAAGTGATAGAAATCAGTCAAAATTAAATATTCGATTGTCTAAAAATATTTCTGAAAATTCTTAACTATACAATCGTGTCTCCCTGTTAGCTCGAATAATGGAGGTACCAAGAGTAAGTTGAAAGTACAGCTAACAGCAGTGACATGACAAATTGCTACCACCCTGAGAGTATAAAATTTAATCTACGCTAACGTCCATATGAAAGGCGAGCTTAGTCGCCAATCCATATTGAAGGCTTAATAACGCTGACGACATATCGCAATTAAGAGTTAAGAGCATCCAGTCAAAAGTGTTTAATATAAACGTACCTTGAAATAATCTTCGCTAGAGACGAGCAACATTTTCTTCCAATAATAAATGCTGAATAATATCGAAGCATAGTGATTTATTTCAACTTCAAAAGGTTCTAGCAAAATAGTGTAATGTTTTATTTACCATCCAGTACTTTAGGACAATGCTTTTTGTTTAAGTTTCTCGATTTTCCCTCAGAGTCCGTGTCCAGTCACTTCTACGTGTCCTGAAAGATTCTCCTCGCCGGTTCCTCCCCCATTCCCTTCCGCTGCGGAAGCTGTTGCGCCATTTGCGTATTGCCGGAGGAGTTCAAGGACAGCGTATCAGAAGCACCGAATGATACGAGTTCAATTTTCGCTAAAGACCAGGATAACGAAAAGAAAAGGGGCTTCTCCATCCCTTAGTCCCGGTTTATTGTCTCTGGCCTAGTTTTCAAGCGATGACTGTATTGTCCAGGCCTCGTCGTCTCCCCACCCCTCCCCCCTCGCCATCCCCATCTTCTGTCTTTCTGTGTCATGCTTTTTCCTCCCTTTGTGGACCTTTTCGATGTCCGATTCCCTTTTAGACGGTTCCCCGGTTCGCGCTCCGTTTCTTTAGTCCCCGTATGAAATCTTTCCATTTTCCGTTTCCAGCCGTCCCTTTCACCCCATCCACATCCCCCTCTCTCGCCACATTTCGTTTCCCTTCTCGCCTCTACGAGCGTTCGTACGCGGATCCGCGAAATCAGAGCGAAGCGGCGTGCACGCGTGGCGATATAAACGCGAACAATGGGGAAAAAGCTCGTGGAAAAAAGGAGGAGCCTGGGCAAAAGGGAACAGTCGCGATGTGAAAAAAAAGAAAATAGAGGGGAGTGGAAGAGGAACGACAGAGCAAAGAGACAACGTTCCGTCACGTCGACGAGGAATGAGAGGAAACGAGCGACAAAGACGAGGGCTCGATCAAAGAGTCCGGCGTCACGCGTGCCGTCGGACAACAATGACGAGCAATGGCGGAGCACATTGCGACGAGATCCACCAGAACGTGGCCAAAATGTGTAATTACGAAATTCTTAAACTTCTGCTGGTCTAACGTGTTCAATTTGCTACTCGATGAACACAGCGTGGAATTCGCTGTGGAAAATTTTGCTAGGTTCGTTTCTATTTTGCGGCTGTAGAAAATATAGAAGAAACAAGAGTAATGATAACACCTATTACCCCTTGAATAAATAGTGGCAATATTTCCACATCTCGTGCACCTCGTTTCCTACCGATTAACTATATTTTCGAAATATCGATAAATTGATTCTTCGAATTTTGACCACGTTTCGAGTTTAAATCTGTCTCACTCGTGCGAGGGGGGACTGGCGTCGAGGAAATTATCTGTTGCAAAATCATCGCGGTGTATTTGCGTTTAATTTGGAGAGCGAATTAAGCGAGTGTTTGAGGCTGGGAGGGGGGGGGGGGGGGGAGTAACGCGACCGTCGTTATCGTTTGGGGGATGGAAACGAATCGATGGTCTCTAAAATTTAATAATAATTTCCGTCGCGTTTTCATCCTCGCGCCGATCAACGTCAAACACGAGGACATCGACGATGAGATTCCTTGTTGCCTTTCCTTGTCGCTAGGTATCTTCTGCTCTCTTCCGTTATTCCATTCTCTGTACTTCTACTTTTGTTTCTCTTTCATTCTCCATTCCTCTATTGTCGTCCAAGTCTACCATTTATTTTACAACACTGTTCCTTCTTGTCGTCTATTCTTCGTCAGTACTCTTCTACCTTTCTATCTCCCTCTCTGTGTGTAGAAGATCGTCCATGTTTGTCGGCCGAGTCGTGTCCAAGAGAAATAGAAATAAATCATAAGCGCGCTGTGTTTAAATAGCTAACGAGTGACGGGCTAGAGGAAATAGAAACGGCAGGGTAAATAGGTAGGAATTTCGATTTCTCTGTGCATGGCCCGACGTCGAAGTGCGATTCACGTGGCGCACGAATTTAGATGGTATTTGCTTTCGAGTTTGTGGTAATTGGTGGATCTTATGGCGACGACCGATTTCTGAAACTGATAATTCCTTTAACGACCTGAAGTCCAGTGGTAGCGACGGTTTTGACTTTGCTTGATTCTACCCGAAGAAAATTGTTCCAATGAAACGGCGAGTTTAAATAGTTATGGACGGTACATAGTCAGACACATTTTTCCCAGCGTACTACTTGCGCGTTACGTCCTCCTCGGGAACGATCGATAGCACTTACGAAATAATCGTATCAATAATTTCTTCTTTTCAATAAAATATGATCAAATAATAAAAATAATACGAAATTTCAAATTTAATACTCTTCTTAAGTGAATTAGGCCAGCCAAGTATCGCACCTGCGCTAGTTGTGCGAGCCACGGCGCGAACATGGAAATAGTGGGTATCCACGATCACGGAGTAGTCTACATTTCTTTATGGATGCGCCGTGTTGCGGGTGGAACTCATTACTTCGGCATTCCCCACTCCTCTCCAATAAGAGGAGGTCTTCCCAGCCCGATTAAAATTCAACGTGCGTTCGGCGACGGGCTCCAGTAAGTTTGCAGCAGCCGAGAAATGCGCGTCATTGACATAAAACCAGGGGAAAAAATAGGGGAATACGAGGAACAAACGGATTAAGTTATACGTGAGGAATCTTTGACTGCGACGCGAGCCGTTTTATATTCGGGCCATCTGCTTCCGTGGAAAAAGATTGCGCCCCTCTTCTGACGGGTAACTGCCGCGCCACGGTAGTTTATGCTTCGCGAATGAAATAAAAACAAGACTAAACGTCGCCTCAACTTCCTTAGATTATTAGAGGCGTAAAAAAAGTTTCTTTATAGGACAATCCCGTGGCGATAAAACGGGCAAGAGGGATTCTTTTTCCCGCGAAAGCGACGCGTGGCGCGACCTCTGCGTCGTAACTCAGAGTGCGTATCTTTGCTTCCACGGGGGAAGCAAACTATGTTTCGAGTGTTTTATTCGTTCTTTTAGGCGTGGTAGAGAATATCCAGAACCAACTTTTAGAGAATTTATCAGAAGGCTGATAAATAATAAGGGAAGACAGCATTTTCAGTTAGAATAACGTTAGCTTCGGAATAGCAAAGTAGTATTAGGACCGAACAAGCGTTCGTTTGCGTTGCATTCATGGTCTAATTCCGTTGAATTCATTTCTGGTTTAGGTTTATTCGTGCCTCTGCTCATTTCAAACTGGATCGTTAATGACTTCTGTTAGCCTTAGAATTGGGTTGAAATTGGAATTAGTGCTTTACTCAGGAGCTTGGCAAATGAATCACTTTGCCTCTTTAGAAGCAACAATAAAGTAAGATTTCAATAATGTTTGTTTCTGTAAAGTATTCTAATTTAAGTTAAAATTCGAACGATTAAGAAGGTCTTAATAATAATACAGAGAACGGAAAGTGATTGTACCAAGGTTAGACGAGTATTCAAAGACTAAAAACTACGGTCGAAGGTGCATCAATCGCAAGCCTCGTCGCAGCTGAGAACCTTTCATCGGGCACGTGGCAAAGCCACTCGAAACTTCCGGTACTGACACACCCACGCGGCCAGGACAGACGGAATTAGAGAGAACGGTGGGAAGATTGGAGGGGGTGAAAAACGCGAAGAGAGAAGAACGCTCGGAGGGGTTCGAGAATTGTTCGAGAGTGGGAAAATCTCCCACTTGTAGCTCGCTGATATTTACACCGATCTTACTTGGACTGTAGTTAAATCTTGAACGACACTCACACCGTTCACTCTATTCATCTGTTTCAACCCTCTGCCGAGTGAAACGCGTCGAAAAAAATCTCCACGCGGAATCGATACTCGAAAGCTAATTCAACATTACCAGGGTACGAACACCAATATATGTAGTATCAGAGTTGCTATATGGAAAGAATTCCTTGCAAAATATAGGCATCCTATACTCCCAAACATTATTTTGAAATTTACCAAGGTGGAGTACCCTTCGTAACGTATAGGCACGAATCTTAACCTGATCTAATATCAGCAATCGTCACGTGGAACGACCGAACACTTGGAATATAACGATCGACATCCGCGATATCCCGGATACAGCGTAGGTCTTCCGGGTCGTCGTAGCCGCTTCCGCTCGCGAGAGAACCAGGACGCGAAGAATAGTGTCCCGGATTACTTTTCCAAATGTTGCTGATACGAGGTCCGGGTTCTCCTCCGTGGTGGCTCGTAGAATCAGCCGGTCGTCGGGGATAGGTAGCTCTTCCAATTTCCAGGCGTGCGAACCAGATTGAATTTCTATCGTCCCCGTCGACGTCGTCTTCGCCGTAGTCGTCGTCGACGATGGTTGGCGGCCGATCATTTCGCGCGATATCGGGTAACTGGGTTATGTTTGCGAAAATGGCTTCGAGCCTCTCGATTTTTCTCCGTAATGCCGCCCTCCACTCTCTGCCACTATCTCTGCCGATCCCTGACTTTGTCTCTTTCTCGCCCTCTCTTCCTCTGTGTCCCAATCGCTCTCTTTCTTCCTGTTCTTTCGCCAGCGCGATACTCCCGGCCCGGAACCGAACGGAATGAATCGAATAACCGGACCGTCGAAACTAATCTCGTTGATCGATTCGTCGAGCACGATTCACTGTCCGCTGACAAATTTCAATCGACTGGGGACGTACCTTCCACGTCGATAGCGGGTAATGATTGTGGGTTTTGATTGTGTTGTATTCTCTGGACCTCTCAGGGCGGGTTCGACCGGTGTTTCGAACAAGTTCGTCGCGATTCTCGATCGATGATTCGTTGGCTCTAGGAAGACCGCGAGAGCAGCTCGCCGAGTCCATTGGTTAGAGAGTTCTTAATCCACAGTTGGCTTAAGTGGTTCTGGAATGAATGAAGTAAAAAATTAAAAATACAAAATATCTTGACAATTCTAAACACACTTGAAAGAACAAAAAACAAGTGGTGCCTGTTGTTTCGAATCTAAAAAATTCGAATCGTGGTAAATTAATTGACGGTCGAATCGCATCGGGAAGAAGTAGGCCAGCGACTGGTGGGAGTCTCGGTGGTCGGGTTCGATCATAAATCACAATTCGTCCCGCAGTCGGTATCAAAGCGAACCGCTGTTTAACCGAAACACACCTTTGAGGATGATTCTCTGATAGGGAGAACGTGACGCAGCCGAGGTTCAGCTTCTTCGCGAGTGCTCGTTCCGCGACAGGGAAGAGAAAACGTAGCTCGAGGGGTAGCGGAAGCCACGAACGTGGTAATGACAAGCAAGAAAACCCGCCTCCATCCACCGCCACCGTCGCCATCCGCACCAACGAACGTCGACGACGTTCCTCTCCTGTGTTTTCTCCCTTTCCTGTTCTCCGCTCCCGCGAACCCACCCCGTTTGCATAATCCCCTACGGCAAAGTTCACACCGGTCGCTCGCACGCCCCCGGACGCCCTGGAGGACGTCAAGCGGCCCGACGTCGACAGCTACAACGACGAGGGTGGAGAAAGTCTTTCAGTTTTCGTCTTCCTGCGCCAACACCGCGATTCTTCACTCCCTTTCTCTCTCTCGCTCCCTCTACCAGGCGCTTCGTTACTGGAAGAACCGGAGGATTCGTTTCTGCAAATTTTTCTAATCTTTCACAAAAATGGCGTTAGAATGCTGTTTCTCAATGAAACGAGCGGGATGGAACATATTTGATTTTTGTACCGATTTATAGAAATTTAATGCGAAGCTGAATGGAAACTAACTTTATAATAAATTAATACTCGAATGAAAACGCCTTATCGGTGATAATTAATAATCTACTCGATTTAGTTTTAGTTTAAGATGCCTCCGAGGAAACAATAGACATCGTATCTACTACGCATTCACAGAAACGCAGAGGGGTGTCTTTGAGACGAAATTTGATTAAATGCTCGTTTAAGTTGTGTACAAGCTACCACTGCATACACCCGCGTCTGTACGTTTCATTTAGCAGGGCTCAGCGTGAAAGATGAAGCGTCTTTTAACGATTCGGATTACCAAGAAGACATTCATCTTAATTACGACGTTGTGTCGGAACGTCGAAAGACGTTTCGAAGGATTTGCAACGAATACCGCTGATTATTTGGCAGTGAAGCAGCCACCCACGTGACGAGCTCCATAGATTTCACGAGTAAAGTGTCGGGAGTGGGTAGATTTCGTGGTAATTGATCCTCATCGATGTTCGTTGGGAATTGCCACGGAAACGATCTGTTATAGATGGAAGATTATCATAAATCATCTTGCGGCTTTTGCGACTTTATTGGCAGGGAACCTGTCGATGCATCCGTGTTTCGATATAAGTATGTAGCTGTAAAGTAAGCTATCTTGAATACAGGGAATAGAATATAATTGAAGAAGGTTTTTATTTAAGATGATATTCTCACATCCAACGAAATAGTATTCTTTTACGTAACTAAGATCGTGATCGAATAATAATATTGGAATCAGTTATTTTACAAGCATGGAAATTGATTTAATTTCGAGATAGGACCGTGAAACGTGGACAACTGCAGCAAATATTTTCGATGCCAGTGTTGGTCTAGAAAAATACATTGTAAGAAGTTGATACGATAAAAAATCTCCCAGCTCGGCGTCCTGACTCGAGCGATAAAAACAAGAAAAGTGACCCACTTTCTGGAATGCCACGAGGAAGTCGGCCTCGATAAAAAGTCGCCGAATCAGCACCCTCGACGATTGGTCGGAAATTAAATGTTTAATGTATGCCTCCAACTGTTATTGGACCTCGTCCTTGTATGTAAATGAAGACAGTTGGATATTTTCTCGTAAACGGAGGTAGAATGCATTTTAATTTAAATTCATGGCGACAGAAAGTGTGCCCTACAAAGTTGGTCGATATCTTACAAAAACGCATTAAATGAAATAATATGTATAGTCTACAGCAAATTGTATTGCAGTAGAACGTTATACAGCAGAATATTGGGTAACTTAGTAAATAGTATTTATTCCATGAATGGCAATTGATAGATCATACCTCGAAAACGAAGCTGTAGATTGAAAAATGATAACTGACTTTTAAATACCTGGAGCACAGAAAATGCCTAATAAGTATTTGCGACTCCAGTTAAAATCGATTATAATTCGAATAATGTACGAGACGTAGTCGTCTCGCTCGCATGTAAAACTAGCCTAGCGGGAGGTTGGTCTCAGTTTGCGAAGATTTCCCAGGGAAAGCAGTTGGAAGTTTAAAGTTCCCGAATGGTTCGCCGCTCCGTGAAACGACGTCTTTGCGGTCACGTACGTTTCCGCGTAGCTTCACGCACGTAAGTTCGGAGTAAGGTCACATGGGAAGCCGGCTCGAACACTCGAGCGGCTCGATTTCGCGCCGAAAATTTACGTCGCGGCTGCGCTGGGAATTCTACGGCTTCGCGGCGTCGTTTCCAGGGACGAATCTACCGTGAAACTAACGATTCTTCGACGTTTCGAGTCCCTACGTTAAAGGAGATATCCAGGAATTGTTAACCTGTTCAATTCTTACTTAGCTACCGTTTGAAATCGTGGAAAGTAATTATTTTACTATTGAGGAATAGTATGATTCGTTTGCGTAACTTCTTAATTTTTTTCAACTTTATTTAAAATGGATAGAATTGTAGTGTATGCAGTTCTTATAGTCTCAGAATGGACGGTAACATGATGGTTATTACGTGTGCTATTTATATTCTTAATATGGTTCTCTATTTGATACATGTACGTTCTCACAATTGTTTCAAAAATATTTTCAAAATTTCTTGTGCCCTCCCAGAGTAGGCTTCAGGCTCTGATAGATCCATATCCGTCACTGGTGGCTCCCTTCCACCAAGGAGGTGGGTTTTGTGCTCCTTAGCCACGTAAAGCGTAAGGTGCGGTTACATCCGACCTGGTTGCTCGTCCCTGTGGCCGAAGATAGGGAGCTGAACAGAATGGAGGGTGGTAGACAAAGCTGAGAGTTTCGTTGGTCGACCGGTTACCGATAGCAGCCCGCGAGATCTCCTTTCGCGAACCCTTCGCGGCTTCCACTCAGAGTTTTCGAGCAACTACTTTTTATTACTCGGTAATTAATTGTAATAGGAGTTCCAACGGGGAAAACAGACGGTTTCTTCGCTTCCGTTTGTTCCAATTCCACCTCAGTCGCGTTTGCCTCTTGGTTTTCCACTTCTGTTTAACCTTTTCCAACATCTCTTGTCCTACTTGTTCAATATCGGAATGGTCCCTTTTGGACTCACGATTTACGAGTTCTTAAGTTTGTTGGGATTGTAACGCGATTTAAAGATAAAAGTCTGTTACAGTGCTTTTAATTGAAAACAATTATTATTATTAAACAATTATTAAAAACAATTATTCGTGTGGAATGTATTCTAAATAATCTTGTTTGCGTTGCCATTCAATTCTGTTGAAACCTCCGATGGCTGACTAGTGGTGACCCTATACTGACTGCATACTGTACTATACTACTTATGAAACTGGAGACCACTAGTTTCTTGCGAATGAAAGTAATCTTTACGTTGCACGAACTACAAAATAAACCATTGTGTATCGCGGAAACATTCATTAACAGATTACTAATGTTCTCGCTTCTTTTTCTGTTACAGATCGACCCGAAAGTAGCGTTTCCAAGGAGAACACATCCAAAGGTAAGAATCTTTATTTTCGATTGTTACGCCTCCAAAGCTCCTTACAAATAGATGCCATCATTAGAACCCGAATAACAAAGCAACAGAGAAGAGAAACGAGCGATCAAGATACCGAGACTGGAGAGAGGATAATAAAGCAGTCCGTCCCGTGCTCGTAACGACAGCGATTAGGTGTAATTAATTTCAAAAACCGGGAATTATTTTCTTCCCTGTCTACTTGGACGGGTGACTAACGGCCGAAACTCTCGTCGCGCGAGTCTGAAGCGTCCAAAGTAGGGGTCGGGCGGCGAGGACGGAACCGTATCAAAAGGGGAAGAGGCAGAGTGCAGCGAAGGGTAGGTCGTCGGGGTCACGTACGCGTATGTATTCGCGCATAGGAGAAGGACGGAGGTGGAAAGGCGAGAGAAATTTGCGCGGCTTAATAATATAAATGCCAGGCACGCGAATTACCGGCGAGTGACTGAATTGCGCTAATTTTAATTGTACGCTTTCCCTCCCTCTTCCGTGGACCCTAACCGACACATCCCCCTCCCCGTGGCTCGATGCTCCGTCGATCTCGTTTCACCAAGCTCTTTTCACTGCTCACCAATCCGTCTGTGCGGCTCTTGTTGCCGCGTCGTCGCGACATTTTTTTTTTTTTTTTTTTTTACAAAAACCGCTACGCCACGACAATTTTATTCCATTCCCTCGCCGAAAGCCGGAAACGCATAAATTATGACACGACCGGGAAAATCACGATTCAACGCCGACCGCCCCGGTAATCACGTATCTGGGATATTAACGAGGCTGGCGTTCGATCGGTCGGATTGCCTCGATGAAAATTTTGTTATTTCAGTTTCAAAGACTCCTCCTATAACGGGCCACCCCAATTTGCGCTATTATTCGAAGAGCACAGTGGAAAATTCGTCCCTTCCGATAGAGAATCGTTTTGGGGAAATTTGGAAGTTGGTTGTTTAAGGCATCACTGGCTGGGTTAATCCTAAATACATTCCTCAACTAGATTAACATAAATAAATTCGAATCAGTCCTTTGTATCATCGACAAATTTTCAAGGACTCCTAGATGGTACGTTGTCTACTTAAAAAAAAAAAGGATAATCAACGGTACTCGGGGTCGGTGGATCCAGTTTTCGACGGAGAGTTCGGCTTGGACGTTCGTAGAGGCGCGCGCGCGTATTCGAAATAAAATAACGACCATTAATCGCGAGATGGAAGTAACATATTTCGCCTGAACGCTCGGGGCAGCTGGAACGGGCGGTGCAATTTTCATAAAATGGCGTTGGCTGGGCTGGCCTCGAACCCTCTCTTCTTCTGTTCCTACCGTTCCTCTTCGTCTAGCCGCGGAGCTCGTTCGAAAAAGTAATACGAATGCACGCGTTCCGTTTCGAATTCGGGAGCGGTGCCAGGAACTCCGCTCGGCCGCGTGCGCAATACGATACTGGCACGTCTGGCGCGATCCGCGGTGCGATAACTCGACGCTATAATAGATGTCATCGTATAGCCATTCTTAAGGAAATTCCCTTTTACATCGATATCGAACAGCGTACCCGCTCGAAGTGGACGTAAACCGAGGAGCAAATCATAACCGCGATTATAATCGCCCGTTAGACGAGCCATCTTGCCGTGGAAAGCTTCGATTTGAGAGCAAAGGTTTACGCTCGATCGTGAAATTAGATTGGAGAGCGTTCAAAGAGTCACTTTCGCGGATTAAGGGTAGAACTCTCCGCAATCGAAGATGGACAAATTCCGATGAAAATAAAAAGTAAGTGTTTGATATGATATTCGGAGGCTTCATTTCGTGGAATATCGATTTACTTCAAATTACTTCTAAGATTCTGAAACAGTAGCCTCGCTATCGATACTCTCCTTCCTCGATTCTCGTATCGTTCCGTTTCCCTTTCCGACTCTTTCAGTTAAACAATAGGCTAAAGAAGGAATATGAAGAAAAGTAACCGGCGGGGAGGGGAGTGAGACGTTGAGGCGTTCCTGGAGGACTCGGTAATGACTGTCGCTACTTTTCCACCATGTCGGAAGCGCATTGCGCCATTTCCGCTAGCCCGGAAGTGCGGTAACAAAGCGCTTCCGGCACGCGGTCTCGAGGAGGTTGTTACGACAGGCTGTAGCGCAGGAACACTCGGTGACATTTCAATGAACTTTGTGGCGCAGCCATTTTCTCCGTAAAGTTCATCGGCTCTAACATGTGTTTTGGGGGTTGACGAACTTTCGACACTAAATTTCTACCTCCGTTGAGGGGATTAAAGACGAGCAATATCGTGGCAAAGTTCACGGACCGCTCGTGAATCGGTGCACCGGGTCTAAATAAACGTCAAAGTTACGTTTCGCCGTATCAACCGCGCTTAAAGCTTGCCACTGGAGACGACTGGGATTTACCGGAGCTTCCAAAAATTTGGTATTATAATAAGGGACTGTGGAATCTCTGAACGCCTTCGCGTTGGAAAATGTTGCGAGCGTTACAGTGCGAAGAATCGGGAATTTCGAGAGAGAATTTAATGGCAGAGAACGGATCTTGGCACACCAAATTGTGGAATCGACCCAGTTTGTTCCAGAGACGAGGGAAATTGTATACCAATTTGTGTAGCAATTAATTTGAAACACTGTTGAAGAATTGGATACTTAGTTGGACTTTAGTCCGTTATGAAATATTTCATTATATAATTAAAATTCTAATTTCCATTTAACGAGTGGATGATCCAATGCACGAAAAATTTTCGAATACATATACCGATCGAACATCAACTGAACTGCACGAAATGGTCAAGAGAAACGTATAGATCCACCTTAATTCGTATTTGGAATTGAACCGAAGCGTAGGACAAAATTCCAAAGAAAATTCAAGGAGCGCGATCCAACGAATAAGGGAAAACATCATACCTATTGCAAACAAATGCATCGTTATAGCAACCAGTCTCGCACTGTGTAGCTGATCTGCAAGCGTATGAAAGGAGCATTTCCCTGCAGGCCAATTCATACTTTCCTACCATGTCGTGGGACACAGACGTATAATTGCTTTACGACACTGAAAAATGTTTTTAATGCCACTAGTCGTCAAGAGGAGAATTTTCAAGCACGTTTCTCCTCGAGAAATTTCTTCGTAATTTTAGAGATACCTGCAACAATATGAAAGATCAATTTCATTGGATGATTTTTTTTTTACAATTGTTTAAAAGATCAAATTCATATGTATTTTGTATTTTTCGACCTTAGGTTTCATTGGGACGATTAATTATCGAAATTTTCTTTATTTCAAACCGGTCGAATATTCGTCTCAATGATTGAACCAGCTTAATTGCCACGAAAATCTGTACTCCTAAAATGCCCACAAGCTTGGAGTCCCGTCCATTCGCCAACAAATACATCCGAAAACGAATTCAACGCGGAGACCAACGGCCATTGATTAATTCAGCGTTGAAAAGGGTCATGCCCGGGCGACATGCCTGGTCTAGAAAATTGCTCACGGTTTTTCGGGGGATGGTGGCTGGCGCGGCGCTTGAAACGTAATCGCCGTGGATGTCGGAGCGTCCCCTTAACCAGGGCCAGGAGCGGTACAGGGTAGCAATAGCGTCAGCATAATATCCACTTGTTACCGAGTAGCGATACGTACATATAGAGACAAGCGTATACGCGGGACATTATTCAGACCGCCGTTACCTCAAAAGCGTGAGGCGTTGAGAGCAAGGGCGAGAGGAGGATGGAGATACATGTGCAAAAGGATCAAGGTTTAAGAGGCCCGCGAGGAAAGAGGAGAGGTTTAGGGTAGGAGGAGAACCGGGAGAATGGGGAGGCGAAGGAAAGCCCAGGAGCAGAGAATAGAAAGGAGAAAGAGAGCTGTGCCACGTCTAGCGTAACGAGCTGCCGGCTCCCTAGGGTGTTCAGCTCCTCTACGCTCGCCCCTCCCCAGGTTCGTCTCCTCGTCTAGTATCATCTCTACCTCCGGTGCCCTCGCAACCGCCCACGTACCTTCTTTCAGCGGGGTCGTTTTATTTTGTTCGTCGAGTGAGAGATACCCGGCTAGTCGACCGGTCGTTGCCGTTCGTGGTGTATCAACGTTGCTCGTTGCATGATCCACCCCCAACCAAGGGGTGCGACGCCGCATCTCCTTTCGGTCGGCGTTGCGTCCAGGCTCCGATGATCCGCTTCTATGTAGCTAACAATCGTAGCGAATCATCGTTTATATACCGTGAAATGGCTCGACGTGGCTTCGTACAACTGTAGCAACTAATCATTTCATCGAGACTCGTTTTCGTTGATCCAATGCGTCAGAGATCGAGTCGGTCAGGGTAAAGCAAGCGCATGCCCGTCCCCGTGAATCGCTCGGGGCGAAATCTCGAGGTCAAAGCATTAAAAGTTGTAAGGATCGCTAAGGTTCGCGCGACAGCGACGAGCTTTCCCCGAAAGACCAATTTGCGATTCCGAGTAGAGCAAGGACCACGACCACTACACGTACATCCTTTGGATACTTTCGGTTCCCATTTCCTTTCTTGGTGGGCGGGTCAAAAGAGACCTGTTACATTCATCTTTTGGGACTAAATACGCTCCCTGGCAAACTCCCTGGCCGGCATTAGAGCGAAATCCCATGCATTTTATACGCGGCTAGGTTATTCAAAGCGACGGCTCGTTGGTTATACGGGGTGTGTACTCTGGAACACCCCCTCCCACCGACAGTTCACCCGTGGCACCCTTGTGGACACAGTCCAACCCCGAGGACCTTCGCAACCTTCCACTGAAACATCGTGGAACCTCTCTTCTTTCGTCTTGCTGGCCGACGTGCCCACTTTCTCTTCAGCTGGCGAGCCTCGCGGCTATACGTACCGACAGCCTAGAAAAGGGGGTCGGGGCCGCGAGAGGGGCGGGGAGGGGTGGGTATGTTTGCGCGTCGTAAGTGGCGTCCAGTGTCTGTACAGCGTTCTTCGTCCCTGAAGGTTCCTGCTGGCCGGAGTCAGGGATCATACGCGTCATTCGGTGACAGATACCGCGAGGATCCGAGTGCATTTATGGCTGGCAACACCGGACAGAGCCGGGCAACGGAGTGACGGTGGTGTAATGTTATCGTTCAGCGGAAAAATATCACGTTCCGCGAGGCAAGTCGAGCTGCCCTGTAAAGGAGACGCCTCTTATCGTTACACGCCACGAGCGGTGTCTTTGGGATTTCTTCGAGGAGCCGTTCGACCTGGTGAAAGGTTGTCAGAAAGACGGGAAGCCTCTGCTCGCCGGTGCAGATCCGTTTTTCTCAACCCTTTGCTATCTCTTGGAACATCTTGTACATTGATCATGTTTGTCCTTCATATTGGTAATCAGTAAGCATCTCCTCTTTGATGAGAGCATTTGCATTTGCAAAAAAGTCTCAGGCCCACCCTTGTCTCAGTGATACAGCAGGTGTTATCGTACCGATACCTGACCACTCCAAACCCAAAGAAAACAGTCGTGCAGTTATCGAGGACCCAACGAAGCCAATATGTTTATCACATCTCTGGATTAACAGGTTCCTCGGGCCGTTCGATCTCTGCAATGGCTAAATTCAAACGCGACGAAAAGCATCAGCGTGTCTCCTGAAGTGCTTAAAAGCGACTGCGTTCTCGATTGCGAGCGTGAATGCGCTTCTCTGTCTGATCACGGGTACTTAACAGAGTCACCAGCCGGTCGTTTTAGAGATATGAAAAAGTTCGGTATCTCCAGTTTTCAAAAGGTACGAACCGATAATCTCTCTTTTATCCCGGTCTATTCTGACTGGAGGGTCGATCGTTTCGAGGCTTCAGATTGAAATTCGTAGCTCGACCGAGCGCAAAGCACTTTAATGCTCCCCAGTCCCATCCCCTCCCTCCTACCCCGTCGTACCCCACCCCGCTCTTCTTTTCCTCCTATCATGCGGATTTCGAGGTGATCAATTTTATTGCCCTACTCGGTCTCCGCTGGTCCTCTCCATCGACTTATACAATCGTTTCTGAAAAACATCCGGATTTAAAACCGGTGCCTTCGATCCGATGGTGTCTTTTTAGTACCAATTGATACAAAGTAACGGCGCTCGATCAACAGTAACGCGTGTCTACTAGTTTGTTTAGTCTATTTCATTCAGAAATTCTTTAGACGGCTTAAACGTGTTACCTATAATCAAATTAACGTAAATCTGTATTGGTAAACATCAAGTAATACAAAAGTTGATCTATTCTTTACCACAAGAGCCCAGATACCAAACGCCTGAAGAGTTTCATGCTTGTACCTCAAATCTTCACGGGGACTCTCCCACTAAATCTGCAAAGGCTCTTGATCTGCAACCCCTCGAAGCCCATGCCCTAATCTAACCCTGGAAGAACACGGCATCGTAACCCAAACCTCTCTCTCCATCCCCATTTTACTACAGTCGTCGTCAACCACTGACCCTCCCCTTGTTAACATAGACCCCCCAGTACGGACCAGGCGCGATTACCGGGAAGTAAAGTCGCAGAAGAGAGCCAGGACCGAGAAAGAAGTCCCGTAAAGCTCTCGCACGGTAAACGTTATCACGGTATCTCGCGATTAACCGTTGTCCGAATATCTCAAGGCATAAAACGGTCGCAATGACTCCGGGTCCCGGAGCGAAATGGTCAGCGAATATACTGTCCCTCGGTAACGAAATAAATCGTCGGGTTAATCTTCGACGGAACTTTCGAAACCGTGGTGTCCACCGCGGCTGGGTATCGTTTGACCGCGCATCGCACGTTGGCTGCCACCTGTCGCTACCGTCAGTAGTTTCTCCGCTGGCGGGAGACGGAAGCCTCAGATATGTTGTGTCGCATTGAGATAAGCTAAGCTCTCGCGTGATGGAGCAGCCCGTAAACTCGGGGAGCCACGCCATGATGCCACCGAAATGGCTGCTAGATAATGTATAGGTATACGTGATGCGCTCCAGCCCCTTGCTCTTCTTCGTACACGGATACGTCACGCGTATCAGCGTAGAGGTGTAAGCGGGCGTACGCGCCCGCGCGCTCGCCACTTTTACGTTTCCATCGTCGCCCACCGCGTACTCGTTCCTCCTCTATCGCGGGTTTTCACGCATACACGTACCACCCTGTCCTGCCTTTCCATCGTTTCCCAGCAGTCGAACGAAAGGAGGAGAGTGTCAGCTATTTTCGGAACGACACTTTACTTGGTGGATAGAACTACCTGCGGTTTAGAGAAAAGAGCCTTGGTTGAACTACCAGCGTCACGCTACAGCCAGATTTTTCGACGTGCCATGCTTTTGTTCCGGGAACGTCGTTAGCCCCTCGCCTAGCGCAGTAGCGATTTGCGTTGTAAGGAAATCGAAACCGGTACCAATGTGCGAGGCGGAGAATCGTTACTGAGAATTGGTTTCACTGAAGAAATAACATGTATTAATTTTGGTAGTTAAATGTCAAATATTCGACATCTTCCATCGACACAGATTCACTCCTGAGTAACGTTTGCTCCTAGTTAGTCCACACTCCCTATATTTTCGAGATTCTGCAGTACAAACTTGGAGCAATAACATCTGCCCGTAGGGTGTTAGTGACTAGTGTACGTCGTGTTGCTTTAAGTCACTCATACCTCACTCCCCCATCTCTTAGAAGTTGTGTACAGTGAGTAAGAAACTCCATTGTTTCCCGCCCAAGATTACAAGTTGTATATATGGGTCTAAAAGCTGGAACTCGAGTTACGAGCGACTTACATTTAGTCAAGAGACACTCACGGTATTGCATTACCTCGACGGTTGTGGAAGCATGGAGCTTTATATTATAGGTACGTTTGAAATAATTCGTGGTGTCGCGTGCGCTGTACTATAATTTATACATGAATTGTACGATATAGTCGAACGAATTCTTTAACTTCGTTACTCATATTTCATACACGATTTCATTTCTTTTGAAAAAGATTTTATAAGGCAATTCTGAGCTGTTACTTTTTACTCTTTCGTTAGATCATCTAAACAAAATTATACATGTACAAAGTGGTGCGAACGTTAAACCTAGAGAGACCTGAAACTAATTGCGACCCTAAAACAATTAAATAAAAAATAAAGTAAAGAGAACAATGCAAAAGACACCGAGAACATAAGAGACATTGGCGTTGGAGATAAATACCCCAAATTCAATAAATACACCGAGCAGAGAGAGGTCCCAGGGAGATTTACGAGCGACAACAATGGAGGAGGCGATGTAATCGTGGCGACGGAACGCGAGTGGCAGGATTAAAAGAATAAGGGAACGAATATAAGCCTGAAGGCACAGGCGGCGCTCAACAGGTATAACGGCGAAGTTTTTGAATATTCATGAGGTGTCCATTAAACGCGGTGTAATTTGTTTTCTTTGTGGAAACGGCGGCCGTGTACCCGGGAGCGTGATCTATTTCGGATACTCGCTTTTAAAATCTCAGACGGGAGCGACGCGGGCACGAACGAACGCGCGAGCTTTGCGAAAATTTGCATTCCGCGTCGCGGGACTTTAGCGAAAAATTTCTAGTCCCGCGGAAGAGCCCGCACGAACGCCTGGAAAAATTGTGCCGCGCTGCGAGTCATAAATCATACGGAACGAAAACGTTGACGCACGCGGAGTCGCGCCCACGGAATCGAGCATTCCGATAAAGTTGCAATTACTCGTAATGAAAAATGATTTCTCGACGCTGAGCTGCTCCCGGGATCGAGATATAAACGAGGCTCTGACGTAGATGCTAATGGACTGCTTGTACCGAAACATTATTAATAGGAAACATTATATGCTTGGGTTTCCCCATTCGTTAATTCGACCCAATGTTTACGCGAGGACAAAGAAGAGCGAAAAATGGAAGAATTCGTTCACCGGGGGCTGAAAATAATTGACTAGTGGTACTAAAAGCTTTAATAACTCATTCAAAAATCAATTTTCTGCTTTATGATAAGTTGGTGTCTCCTTTAGTCTACCTACGAACCAGGCCACGGAAGCTTCAAATATTTCACTTCAATATTCTTTGTAATTTAGTAAATCTCAAAAAATCTACCTTTTTCAAACTACCTTCTTCGAAAAAGTTGCTTTAATATTTCACATGTTTCGCTCGTATTCTTCAAAACGTACATCGCGACCTCATTGGGGGGAGGGGGCCATACGACCTCCGTTGAGAACCCCCGGTCTAATATACTTAACAGCGTCGTGCTTTAACGACGACTTAACGATAGCGGGGCGCGCGATGGACGGCGGTGCATCGCGAACAAAGCTCGGAACAATGTGACGGCACACAGGTTCGCGTTCTCTCGTCACGCTCGCACGCTTCAATCCGAGCACGGCGGTCTCGAAAAGCTTTTCAGTTTTTGCCTAGCGCGCTTTTTATCATCACATTGAATCGACATGCAGAGAAAGAGAGAGAGAGAGAGAGAGAGAGAGAGAAGGGAAGGTTGGTAGGAGAAACGAAACGAAACGTAGTATGTGCGCGTGCCTCTGTTCTTTCGTCGACTTCCAGCAGAGCTTCCTCGCCCCTTTTCCAACCCCCTGACGCTTCTTTCTCCATCGCGTCGCGTCCTTCTCTTTCGCTCTGTGCGTTACCGACGCGTGTCTCAGCGTTGCATCACGGTGAATGGGTCTGGTAATTGCACGCTTAATATTTCAGGGCTTTCTCCATGTAAGCATGTAGGAAAAAAAAGAAGAGTCCGCGATTTAGACCTGTGAAGCGAGCCAGTCCCTACCTCCCTCCCTCCCGCCGCCCGTTCCTCTTCCTTTCACAGCGCTATCTTTCTTTCTTGCCGGTGTTTGCGATGCACTGACGAAAGTAGCAAAGCGGAAACTCGTTTCTCTCGCGCACGCCTGTCGCTTTATCCTGTCGCTCTTCAGTCATACTATCCCTTTGCCGCGTTTCGCCCGTGCCCGCCTTTTTCGCTTTCCCAGGAAAAGCTAAACATCGCCTGGACGATTTTTCGCGAATCGTTTGGCATCGCGACGCCGGGACCCGTGGAAACGACGCAGGAACGCCGAGTATCAAAAGCGGTTTCGTCGCGCGGCGTCTGGCTTTGCGAAAATTAAACTGTTTCGTTTTTTGATTTTATTTTTTTTCGACGGAATTGTTCACGGAAGAGACGTGGGAGGATTTCTAGTCGTCTGGTTCGACGATTCGAATGAAGGGGCAAATTTATAGAACTCGCCAGTATCGTTTAGTACTATATCTAAAGTCTTCGAGATGTGTAGATTCCTTCTGTCTTCCTCAACTCGCATTCCTCGGTTAAGTGTTGCACGGTGACGGGAAACAAAATTTATCGTGCTTTAAGAACGACGAAATCTTGGAGTTGGTAAATAAAATCCGTTAGCTACTTACGAGTACGAATTACTCGGTCGGAAGCGAGTCTTCAAGGGTCACGGCGTAGTCGAAGAAGAAGAATGCGGGCAAGGACGACGGGAAGCGTAACGTTTCGGTGATCGAAGGAAAACGGCTCTTTCGAGTAGAAACCGTACCGCATTCCCGTCGCCTGATAAGGGACAAAGGGTGTCCTAATGCGAGCTGCCGGACAAAGCGCCATTTCGGGTTTTCTCCTTCCGTCGGATTGCGCGACAAAGGCTGCCGCGATCTCAATCACAAATTGACAATAAAAAATGTCCAATTAACCCGAGGAGAGCTCGAAGGATAGAATCGACTCGAATTGACTCGATCCCCTCCTTCGCCGTACTATCAAACGTCTTTTCACCGCAATGGGGGAACCAACGTGGGTGGAGGGTGGGGTTGGTCGGGCGAGAAATAGAGAAGACAGAGGGTCGAACGAAGGTAGCAGAGGAACGAGACAGGGAGAGGGCGAAAGAGCTCGCGTGAAGTTGGAAGCAATCGAGAAGGTTTAATCCCACTCGATTGCGTTCCTTGCCCGGCAACTTCAGTTCTTCGCCGCCCTCTTCGCCCTCGCGTTTCATCCCCTGCCCCGAGCCCCAGCCACTTTTCCCCTTTTGCTACAGCAAACGACGACCGTGTGTGTGGATGGTTGGATGTTCGCGCCCGCCTGGATGTGTAAAAGAGGAGAGTCCTTCTTTTGTTCGACCCGCTATCTTCGTGCATCCCCGTAGCGGTCGTATAGAATCTTGAATCTGAGTGCGAGACCCGCACACCGACATCCACACACGCGCACACCTGCGACGCGCACCGTTTCGTCTCCACGACGGTCACAAAAGGTGCTGTCTAGCTCGACTCGGCAGTCGACTTCAGTGGTATTGGTGGCAGCGATGTTCGAAGCCGAGAGGAGGTTAGACCGCCTCGTAAATATTCTACGGCCAATTTTCCGTTGTACGCGAATACAACGGTACTCGGGCCGAGCGTATCGCGAGCAAGGGGCCAGGGAAAAGTCGAGACATCGTCGGAGATATTTTTCACCTCGCGCGACCGAACCTGGGGATTTCCGTTTATCTATTGTCGATGAATTCCTGCAGGGTCGTGGAGAGTTCCCCCACTCGAGCGCGCGAAATCGAATTGGACGTCTGAGGTGAGAAAAAAACTGGAAATCCACGGCGAGGGAAATTTTTCGAAGAAATGCCAGACTTCCTTTCGAAGCGAATCTGTGAATCGGAATATGATAAACCCGTCGTGTAGTTATTTCGTTGGTGTAAAAAATTTAAGATTTTTCAAAAAGTGGTGTTGTGCAGTGAACGATTCATATACGAGTTTCAGAACTACAATATCCAAAGGCGTTCTTTCGTTATTGATACTATGTATTAGAAAGCACAGTTTGAGAAACCCTGATTCGCTTCACGTGTTACCCGTTTTTAGCTCCTGCAACGCTTTTAATGGCGTCCCGTTAAACATAGTTTCCCGTGCACGTTGCAACTATATAATTTAGTTGATATATGCGTGTGGTCTGATTCGGATAGGAAGGACAGTCCTGACAGATCGATCGGCCGACGCAGTTCAATTAAAGCTTCGTATCCACGTGTTTTAGTTCTTCCAACAGCTCGTTCAAACTATCATGTATGCATCATCGTGCTAATGCAAACTTTATCCCACTGATGGAAACCGAATTAATCGCGAACGGTGCCGATTTATTGCGTTTGTAAATACGGTGATATTTTGAGGAAATTTAAATCGCTTTTCAATGACTTTATTTAAGATTAAGAGCAGGAGTGTATTTACGAAGCATGTATGCGAATGTTTGAGTAACGTGCGATTGGAATTTATCGCAATTCGTGCTGTATTTATTATCAGGTTTAACTATAAATACAATAGTGGCCACTCTGGAAGATATTCAAGCTTTCCCACAAAAATTCTTGTTCTAAACTTCTTCTTCCGAAGCAACACTCATCTATGATATCAATTTATCGTGACTATCAATCAGTCCCAAAAAGTACGAAGAATCAGCCACGAGAGTACAAGGAAAAAAACATTCTCCGTGACTAACTCAGCGTATCTCATATCCCGTTTCTCGTGCTTCCACCTAATAACAATGGAACTCGCTGCGCGCGTTACACGCCGTCGCAATAATAATCACGGTGAAATTTCCGCGACGCCAAATTCGAATCACTCAGTGTGTCAAGCAGACACACGTGTATTCAAGACGATACGGAAACGTGCCCCTTGCGTAACGACTATACGCGCGCGCCGACTGCATGTACAATCTCGAATTAATTATTCACTTAGATAACGTCGATCGATACGTCATATTAATCACAACAGCGCGACTAACGTGGTTAATATTAATCAGCAGTCTAGAAGAGGGTCTACGGGGAGGGCTGCACGTGGAGCGGAAGGTCTGCCACGAAGGGATAGACGCACGTATATCCACCGATTCTAATTACTGATTAGTCGGGCCAAGCAGCGAAAAGGGATTGGGGGCGAAGGTGCACAAATACACGTGCTTCCCGATAATCGAATTCATAGCCTCTCTCCCCGATCCAATTCCGAAAATCTCTATATTTCTATCCGGCTGGGGTTGCACGATAGGCGACTAACATCGATGAATGCAAAGGGTTCTTCGAAAGGGTATAAGGCAGCAGTGGTCTTTCCAGCCCTTAGGATCTCTTGATTAAAGGGAGGAATGATTCTTGGAATCATATATTATCATATCCAAAAACGACGGGTATTTTTCCAACCCGTGTAACAACCTTAAAAAAATGACGGTAATAGTCGCGTGCACGAAACGACGAGCGACCTGAAATCGTAGGTATCGTAGGTTCCATCAACGTGGCAGATTAGCGTAGAGGGATGGCTAAAGAGTAGATTTCAAGCTTAATCGAAAACGCGTGCCCGTCAAAGTGTATTCGACGGTGCTTTAGAGGGGCCTCTGGCACGTCGTACCGCTGGCGTCTGTTCTTGGGGGAGTCGGTACGGCTCGGCAGTCGCGGTTTTTGAAAGCCCTTTGCACAAAACAGACGCGAGGTTGCACACGAGGCTGAGGTATCCGCAACCGACAGCGCAGTAGAGACTGCGGTTACCAGACCGCAAGCTACTACCACCTACGCGAGAAATACAGGAGGGGCGGGGAGGGGGGGAGGGGGGCGGTCGAGGCACCGGTGATGCTGTAAACCCTCTAACGAGCTTACTTCCCCGTAATATCTGGGCGTTTTAGTTTAACCCGGAGCGTCAAAGATAAATTCGTTTGCGATTAATTCGCTCGTCCCGGGTGCGCGGGCGCGACGCGAGGAATTACCTCGCTCGGCGAGCGAACAACGCGAGCCTCTCGTCGGTCGCGCGATTCGTAACCGAAGGAGGACCACGCCTCGATCGAGACCAATCTAATTTCGAAGAAGCTTCGTAATCGATACAACGACCGAAGCAATTTGCAGCCCCTCTTATGTTTGCGGTACCTGTGCAGCTGCATTAGGGTGGATTGAAAGAATACGGATTTCATCGAAAAATGGAGTCGTGATTTTTTACTTGTATTGAATAATGTCTTGGATCCTTTACGATCCTGTACGAATAATTATGGAACTGACTGTATATGCAAAACGTAGGTTTGATAAAAAGATCCCTTCAACACCACGTCTATTCCAGTCCAGAGCGACTGGTCCAGAGGGCAGTCGTTCTCGAGGTTTTCAAAGGAATGACCATTATGGCCGTGAAGCGTGGCGAAGGCTCGTTCGGCTTCGCACGGGCGACCAGCTAACCTGGGGGGACCAGTTAAAACACGTGTTCGCTCGCTGACATAATGGCGGCAATAATTCCTCGCCCGTGAAATAAATTCTCCAATAATAATTCTCGCCTTGCGCCGCCGTATGTAGCTAACGTACCTAACTGGCCGCGATTTATCATTCCCGCATCCGCGCCTCGACCGGCGAGTGCCACCCCGTCGTCCCTTCCGCCTCTGGGCTTCCTCCTTGGACCACCCGAGGTGTCTCGTACGAATTTTAGGATGCACTCTGCTTCTTCAAACAATATGTACCCAGAGAAATGCATAATTCGGAAATGTTAATCATTTGGGCTCCATCTGCCAAAAAGAAATACACAGTTCCACACTTCGATAGGTACAGCTTAACTTTCCCCTGTCGCAAACGTTCATCAGGCACAAGATGATAGATCGTTGCTCCAGGAACGACCCTAATCGCGCCGACAATCACGCTCGTGTATCACGATACGCATCTAAACGACGTCCAATCAATTCGGGGCAAACGTTTGACAACCAGAAACGGTAAAACTGATTATTATTCATACGATCCCCTCGCTCGTTCTAGAATCGGTAAAACTATATAACTCTCGACGAAAACGCCTAACCATCGTTGCTTTCCACCGATCCATTCGACTAAAACTCTCTCCCAAGTCTCGCGCGTTCTTTCCTTCTCTTAGAAACAATGAAGCTCCCAATCGCATTTGCGATTCCCCAGCTTCGCAGGCGCTAGTCGAACCACCCCGGTTCGGTCCACCCCCTGCTTCCACTGGCTCGTTTCTACCCCACGATCCACCAGTTTCTACCTGGGAAACGGCTCGCTCGTGAAGCCTTTTACATTTTTATAAAGCAGCTTAATTCGTTGCCAGGCGAGGCGGCGTGGCCGACGCACAGGGCGAAAACGGAAACGGGAACGGAATAGAACGGGACGGCGATTGGACGAACGACGTGGCGCCTCTGGAATTCTACGCGATACGCGTAGAAATTTTTGACGAGCCATCGATCATTTTTTCATATTCGGGCGGTCCGTGTTTCATCGATACCGTTCCACGTTGTTTTATTCATACATTTGACTTGCAAATTATACATTGGCTGCCCATAAATCAGCGATTCCTTCTTACCCGTTTGGATCGCTCTTTGTCTACCTGACGCCGTTTTTGCTTCCGTCTCCGTTGTTGCAATAGATTCGACGGTATGGCTGAAATGTTATTTAACGTTTTGCGAAAGTGTTAATCTTCGAATGCGAACGGGTACGAAGGTATCGTACGAATCTCAGGTTTACCATATCAATTTTAGATTTCATACATTGGAGCATTAGCATGGTTTCGTGTTTCATTAATCCTGTTCTTTTAATCATCGTTTCATCTATGAATACTAACAAATTAGTTTAAAGATTCAATATTACTAAAAAAGTGTCGAACATTGAAACGTGGGAAGAAAACATAAGACGTACGTGGCACACCTTCGTGGCATCTTTCTGGTAACTTTCGTAGATAAAGCGCCTTTGAAACATTCCCGCTATCCGTCCTGGCTTCGAGTATTATTCCATACAACGAATACAACCCACTTTTCGCATATAAAGAATCTCATTACAATTCGTCAGACGCGTGTCTGCCTCGGAATAAGACAAAGGCGAACGCGTTCCGGCAAATAAACCCTCGAAATCCGCGAGAGAACGTTCGCGCCCCTGGAAAGAACGAGGGCGAAACTCTGAGACGCGACGGAGGAGAAGGGAAGAATTTCTTTTCCCGCAGTCGGCTTCCTCCGTTATTTCTTCCTTCCTTCTTTCGAGAGGCCGCGCGGTGTATATTTCCTTCGGTTATTACATGCACATTCTATTACCCCGTGTAGTTCCCCACCTAGCGCAAGACCTCCGCAGCCTACGTTGTATTACGCTCCATGCATGCGAGTGCTCGAACCCCCTCTTTGCTCTCCGATCCGCTCCCAGTTGCCGTCTCCGTTTCCCTCTTTCCACTTCTATCGGTCTGAAACCGAAACTCCTCGAGATTGGTAGCGGAAGGCACCTCTGTCTACGTAGCCCACAGGGAAATACAAGGGCTCCGCACAATTAATGCCTCGGAATCGGAATCTTACTTCCGTACGTTTGCGCACCCGATTCCCGCCAGCCTCCGGTAGCCCGAGCAAACGAAATCACGAATGAATACGTAATCCAACCCACCCTTGCCCCTCGCTATTCCCATGAACAAGAATCGGCCGTGTTGTTCCCAGCAACGCGCCGTCCTTCTTTCCGCGCCGCGACGCGTATCTCTAATGTACAAGAAGGTAATGTAATTCGCGCGGCGCCACGACTCAATCGGGAATTGCCGTCGGGCGACTTCGAAACGCGATGCCTGCAGTAAGCTCGATGGACAACACACGGGAGAATCTCGTTGGTTACGCAGAAATTCATGGTCTGCGTCGCGTCGTGCAAATCCTCGGGGACGGCGTCTTCGTTTCGGTTGCTCGATGGCAATTACGAGAACGGGAACACGCGTGTATGGTTCGGAATCGTCGATGGAATCACGTCACAGGAGGTTGACTTTTGAAATTCGAATTGTTTCGCTGGGCGATACGTGATTCGGCGCGATGAAATTAATATGCATGAGGATTTATTGCATACTTTTCGTTCGTTTTATTTTCAAAGCGCTGTCGGTTTAAATGGAAGTCCAGCAAACGCGACATGTATGGTTATATTGTTATTTAAAGGTACGAAGGTACCTGTGGTTTTAATAAAATTGTATCGCGGTATGAGTTTTGACCTAGTTCTGGTTTCTGATGTAATTACTGGAGGATGGTTCGGATTAGTTGCTTGGCATAGCCTTTTCTTAGTTTCCTTAACATATATTGCTTGCAAGAACCCAATTCCCTTCCTGATTAAATATATCAACGATAAAACATAGTTCTACTTTAACTTAATTTTTGTTTGTCGTACACTTCACTGTAAAATGATAGGATAAAGGCTGTGCCAAAGACCAGTGGCAGGAGGAACCCTCCGGCTGATGAAAGCGGAAGCGTTTGATGGACTATCGCCGGACGACTATCCTCTGGCATGAAACTGCTCGTTGCGTGGTGTCGGCTACAGAAGCTGGAAACGCATTTTGTCTGCGGGACACCGCAATTAACTGTCTGGGATTTCGCGCGAACTCGCACGACAAGGGCAGCCCGTGTGAAACGTCAGATGCGATTCTAGGGCACCTTTGACGTCGCGTTAGAGTCAAAATCCGTGAGAATGGAGGGTTATTCTACGATTTACGATCGATATCCTTGTTCTAAAAAATGTCACTGCTCCCATTCCGAACCCAACCACGTATTCTTAAGTCAAACAGAAGTAGCGAATTGTCACGGGAGTTTGAATCTCCCAGGGAGTTCTCGTGCTCGCGATTTCAAGGCTAAGTCGAGCCGATAAAGCCAGGATTTCCGCGGGCGACGCGTCAGTCCCCGCGGCTCGAGTTTTATTATATTAAAGCAGTAAACCAGATAATAAAGCGGGGGCACGTTCCATCGTGTCCGTCGGTTTTACGACTAACCGTACGACGATCTTATATCGCGCACTTACAGTCACCCTCTGTCGATCATAACCGAGCGCATCGGTCACACGTATGCGCACACGCTGCTGTTCCTCCATTTTCCAGATCGATCGAGGCCAGAACTTGTCGCGATGCTTAGCCATCGCAAGAAAAGGGTAAATCTGAGATAACGATCGGGTTCATCAAGGGGCACGGAATTTCTTGCGTCAGGTTGTTCGAACTCGTATACTCGTGTGAGCGTTGTCACGACGAAAGGGGAGAATGGGGGAGAAAGAGTTGTTTCTGTGTCAAGGAAAAAGGGCAGCGGAGCAAACCGGCACACTGTGAGCAAACATTGTAGACAGCAGGCATCTCTGTGTGTCAAGCTTAAGGGGTGGAAATATTAGGAGATGTAGGCAAGTGGTTCATAGACTATCCCCAGAGATCTTCGAATTACTCGAAGCAATATATCCCACCCTATCTTCTGACCTCTAAAACGTAGGAAACTTCCAAGCAAAAAGGTCTGTTTGCTAACGTCAAGAACGGTAATGAAATTGGTTCCGAAACTATTCAACGCGTTCGGCACACGTGCTTTGCGGCGGGTCTGCTATAACAGATGGTTGAGCATGAACCATCGTCGTTCAAAAGGAAGCAGAACGTGTAAGGATACCATCGTCGCCACTATCGGCACGAAAGGGCTCCTCCCTAGTCAAATGCACAGATTGGTTTCGATGTTGATTGAAGTGTAACGCAGATAGCTTGAATCGTGACCAACCGAGCGCACAATGCACTTGCACGGATAGAGAGATTAGCAAAGAGCGTGATGGAGTTCCGGGGAACTCAAAAACCGTCACGCTCCGTTGGAGCATCCGTCACCAAACGGTTTGGATCCTCAGGATGGTCACGTGCACGTGTAATTTCTGATAGAACGTCGTACGTGATACCTATCTGGACATGGCGGTGTCTAGTCTTTGTTTACATAATGCGACCGTTCCTGAAGGCCAGCCAACCGTGCCCGTCCACGATAATCGGTCGCGTTGAATTTAGTCAAAACGGCGTAGCTTGATAAGAACACGGAGATGAATCAATGTCAGCCTGAAGTAGGACGTGCCCGCTCTAAAATCCAATGACACGGCAGGAATCGCCCGACGCCGAGGTGTTTCGGAGCGGTGGCCATTAAAGGCTTTCATTCCTCGTTTAAGTCTATGGGAGCGGCGTCGAGCGACGCTTCCTGATCCAATAAACGCATTTTAAATTCTAATGACGGACGAAGGCCACTAACGGCGAAACTGGTTCACCCTGCTTCACGATTAGAAGCCGTGTTCGAGGATAATGTCCGAAGAGCACACCTTGTCTCTCGAGAACAATTTCCGTCTGACTGGTGTTTATACGACGCATTAAAAATTACAGTGCATCAAGTCTCGAGTCTGCTAGCCGCCACAGATCCACCAGGTTCCGCTAGCAGATTACAACCCTAACCAGTGGATGGCATACCTTTCTCCCAATAAAGCCTTACCGTCGAGTGTAGTTCGTCTTAAACAGAGACAGCTCCTCTTCATTACCAAATAATCTCTCTCATAGATAGACACTTATTGTTAAAACCCAGCTCGTATCAAGGGATGTAAGACGATTTTCCCCTGAACAGTCGCTACGTTTGCAATAATTTGAGGGGGATAGGAGGCAATTAAAGACATCGCTCGAAGAGCTCGGAAACGGATGACTGGATGAAACGGCTCACAGACGTCGAGGCAGGTGGAAGTAGAAGATTCCGAGGACACATACATCGCGCAGTGTTATGGCAATCTAAGTTGGCATGTTTAGTCAGCTCGAATAAGGCGCGCCCGTAGCGAGTCTGATAGCTGGCTGAGTCAACATTCACGTGTTTGCCGTGGCATCGCTGCGAACCCATCCAGACGAAGCCCAGTTGGCGAACCGGGAGCGAGGAAGGGATGCCTCGTGCCTCGCACAATTTGGTGCAAGATATTGCTTTCGAATGCAACCTCTTTACCCTTTACCACCCCGGCTGTTACCGATGTTTATCCTACCTGCTTCATGATACCACGCGAGACCCTCTTACCTGTGTTTTGCATGGAACTGGCTGTGACTGCACGCGACCCTTTCACGAGTTTCTATAAACGTATGAAGACATTCTTGAAAAGTGGGATGTGATATGGTAGTGGAAATAGTATCCTAGGATTGGAGGAGGGGCTAAAGCATTATAAAGGACGGCAACCATCTACAAGAAAACTCTATACAGGAAGAAGGCTTGTCTTAACTCGAAGCGTTATCATAAATAACGTTCATGATTACAATTCTTTTTAAGAATTATAACCGACCAATGCTATCGAGGATTAAACCTACCAAGTCAACAATCTCGAATGGATTAGTTTTACATTGGTTTAAAATTCAAATAGGAAAAGTACAACTGTCGCGTATTCCTGTCGACTAGAGCCAAACCAGAGTCCCGGCTGACGGTACAACCGAAGGAATCACATGATGATTCCTGATTCCCTCTCGAAGATTGTAAGTAGGATTCTTCCCGGGCAGGGTCGGTGAAAAACGTAGAAGATATCGAAAAGTTACAATCCTGCAAGGTACTTTCGCAAAGCGGATTTCTCGATACGCGAGCCTCGAATAATTTCCCGGCGCTACAAGGATCGCGACGTCTCCCGCGAAATCAGAATTGTAAGTGAAGATGTTAAACAGTTGTCAAGTCCACCCCTTTGGATTTTCGGTCGATAGAGGTTCCCGGCGCAGTCTGACGAAAATTATACAGACCTGCGAGAAAAAGAGCGACGAAGACGGAAACGGGGAACTCTTGGCAAGAAACGAAGGGAGAAAAAGAGAGGGAGCGACCGAGAGAGACGTAAACAGACAGAGGAACAGACAGTCGCCCCCGTGAAATTGAATTACAATAAGCAAAGTAAAGTTGGATGATCCAACCATTGTGCCCTCCCGTTCGTTGCTACCTCACTGCCAGTTATCTCCTTTCTTCTTTCCGCGGTCTCTCCATGCTTCTGTCCTTCTTCGCGGAGTCCCTAGTTGAGGAAGAACTTCTCTCGAGTACCACGACAACCGACGGTATTCTTACGCCTTTGTTCCCCACGGGGCTGAATTAATTGCTGCGTTTTTGACATCCATTCATTGTCGGGTCCCGGCAGACGAGGTCGGGATGAGCGGATAAAGGGAAAAGTTACCGAACGCCTCTCGTCTTCGTCCTCGCTCACCCTCTCGCTTGGACTCACGGCTAGGTTCGCGCGCACCGCGGAATATTATTCCTCTGTCCGAAAGTCTACGCCCGAAAGTCGATGATACCCTCTCCGAAGAACCGAAACGATGTTTCCCTTTCGTCCTCGACTTGTGCTGACTGCCGAGGCTTGCAACGCGCCACGCTAAAAATTCAGTTTCAAGGGGATCGTCCTTAAGAGAAGACGTTCTTTAGAAATCTCTGCTCTGGAAACTTGAGAGAAGACGTTTTTTCGGACGTCTTCGCTCTGGTACCTTACGAGAAGACGTTCCTCCGAAATTTCTATTCGGGGATACCAAAAGAAGACGTTCTGTCGAAATTTCTATTCTGGTAGCTTAAAAGAAGACGTTCGTTAGGAACTACTACTCTAGAACCTCAAGGGACGACGTTCCTTTTAAATTTTTACTATGCGACCCTAAAAGATAGTGTTTCGTCGAAATTTCTATTCTGGAACCTTAAACGAAGACGTTCTTAAAACTTCGTTTTAAATTATCGCGTTACGCGCGAATATTCCAAGAAACCGCCCCGGGGGTGTTGTGTTTCGAGTCCTCTCACGATTTTTGTTTATTTTGGCCAACTGTGCGATCCGTGCCGCGCACAGGACTGATGCGTTCCACGTGACGCGTAAGTTGATGTCACGGGGGTCTGGCAAGTTCCTGATGAAGTCTGCCTGACGACAGATCGCGGTAAGTCGCTGGTGCAATCGTCATCCGCTGAGAAACTTCGCGAGGCTGGAACTTTCCACGGAGTCGGAGGAAATTGCCGAGCAGGACCAGCTTTTGTCCTTCCGGTGCATCCCTCGAACCCCGTCGTGCAGGAGTGCATAACCCCTTCCGGTCCCGACGACACCGCGCCGCAGAGAAACTATTGAATATGCATAAGTTATATTAAATTGGGCCACCGTGTGTACGGTGCCGCGCAGGGGGTGGAAAATACCGACCAATTACAAGCACTTGGATGGAGTTCGGCTTCCGCCTTCTGAAGCGGAAAGTTGGAACGACTATGCTCCGGGCACACGGTATTGTGGCTGTCTCGGGCATTCTCTACTTTTCGACTATTTTTCGATTACGGGAGAACAATAAGTATAGGCTCCCAGCTGTCTTAATTTTTGAATCGTGAGCTACTTCGTTAGGAAGGGGTCGTGGTTTCATTTTCTCTTTAATTATTCTACAGTTATTCTACATTCGTCGAAATGCTCGCTTACGCTATAAATCTGTACTCTTAGTATTAGATTCGGTTTACAGGTTTGTAATGGTTGGTATCTAAAATCGTTTGAGAGGCAAAACGTGGTTGAAACGGAGATGGTAAAGGAGATAGTCCATAAACTGGGGAAAGCTTTGCGAAATGTCCAGCTTTAAGGGCGATAATACTGGTAAAGTATTCTTGCGTCATTTAATCAGCAGTTCTACGCTATCTAGCACCCGCGTGATAACAGGCTAGGGTCACTTAGTATTTTCTTGTAGTGGAACTTAGCGCATCGAGATCTTTCGTACATCTGTATTAGTAGGTCGTTTTTTAACAAAAAGGAGTTTGTTGCAACGATAACCAAAACATCTATATGCTTTTCAGAGCGAAGATAGCGCAGTTAATCACTTGAGATTTAAAAGTCATTCCGTGGCCTTTGAAAACTTTAGTTTTCGTTGATACTCGTCAACGTTTCACGTGTGTTTTTTGAATATGGAGTCCATGAGTCTTGTCATTCTAAAAAGTTTTTTTGGATAGCATCAAGACTTCTGTGTTACTTTTTACTCCTGTTTTCTTTTTCATGTTATACTCTAAGGCCAGTGACAAATGTTTGTTTTACGTGGTACTGAAAAACTTCTACCTTTATTTAACTTTTTATTGCGTCCCTATAGGGTCTCATTAATCATTATAATAAAGGATTAGATGGATCATTCTTCACAAATAATGATATTCTTTATTTCCAAAGGAGAATTCCCGCCCTTTTAGCATTTTATCTTGCACGCATACTGTAGCAAAGAAAAATATACCTTGGGTTTTCGAATTCATAATTCTCGTGCTTCATCGTAGCCATTTTAAAATGATATGCATTCAGATCCACTTTGTAGAGCGAATGTATGAATGGTATAATTTCGCGCAATCTTACACGTCACGTTGAACCGTAAATATATGATATACGAGGGCAGATAAGAAACAACGTCAATCTTAATCAATCTGATGTGGCTCTCCTTTGACCTAGAAACACGCGACGTTTACCCGACAGCTTGTACTTTACAATGAAGCGAAGTTTATTACTATGTTACAAGACCAGATTTAAATAATCAATTGTTATTTCAGCGAGTTCGATTGAAATTTAAAATAAAATACATCAATGCAACACGTGTATATTTTCACCGTACCAAATATCACGATGTTCCAATAAATCACTCCAGAAATCGTGTATGGCAGACACAGGCTATCAGATATACATACACACATCCATATACACGTTTTCTAACCATTCCGCTCACGCTTTTGGGAGAAAGACATTCTAAAATATAACATGAGACGAAATACAACGTAAGCAAAATTACCATCATCAAGAATAATTAAATTCAATCAAAAGCATCGTCACAGTCGCATTTGAAACCTTATGAAGTCCCTCGCCATGTCCCAAACGAATAATTCGTTCCGCGGACGAGACACAGACCACGAAACAATGTTCCTGCCCTCCTTCGTTCGCGTTTATGTTTGATACAGGTATCGCGAATCGTATCCCTGGCTGCTTAATGTGTGAAAAGTCGTTTGACGTTTATTCGTTTACTTTACCCAGTTTGTCTGTTGAACGCAGCACCCCGCTTACTTGCTAACGAGCTTATCTTCCCCCTAACCCCGGCAACCAGTAGCTGGGATTCGAGCAGCAGGTTCTCCAGGTGTTCCCCGACCGCTTTTGACCGTTTCACGCTCGTTAACTTGGATAATAACATAATACGTCGCGGACATGTCCAGGGTGCAGAAATCTGTAGCTGCGTAATGCTTGTGCGCGCGCGCGCGCGCCGCGATACATTAGCGGCCTTTGATACCTTGTCCGCTAATGCAAAGCATTCGGGGCAAAATTAGCTTTCCTGTTCGGCGTTCTCTGTCGCTATTTCTCTCTTTTCTTTATTCCCGCGAGTGGTCGGCGGAAAAACCGAAGCTGCGCGTTGCGTCGGATGTCCACGGTGGACCGAATGAACAAGAGTCTGAGGGAACATGGTGGCAGTATTCTAATAGTTACACATCTTTCTTGTGTAATAGAAAATAATAGTAATAAAAATAGAATCCAATAAAATAGAATTCTACTTCTATCTATATCACCCTTTCAATCCTGTATAGACAATCCTGTAGCACAGAAAGCACTGGCCATTGTCGAACATCGTCACAAAAGCATTAAAGTCCCACGACTGGAGTCCAATTAATCTCTGGCTCTAGCAAGGCATGATGGCGCGAAGTTCCCAAAGGAATTCGGACATCGCGAGCTAGTTTCGTTCGCGTCGCACCGTGTCGGGATTAAGAGCGTATTGGCAGCGAATCAACTGGGCCAAATATCATCGTATCCGGCGCAGCGGTTTAATTATTTCTGCTTAGCGCGTGCGCAGACGGTGATAAGCGAGGGCCAGGTAGACCTAAACAGGCTGTTTTGCTACGGATCGCGCCGCACGGGGTCCGTTCCATCGATTTAATGAACGATATTGATTAATGGTGTCGCCGGTGCGAATAGGCCGCATCGCTACGTATAAATTAGCGAGGCGATTCTCGTTGCCAACGCGCGCATTAAGCAACGGCAGCTTGCTAACGCAAGCCTCTGCACCTGGTTTACGCGTTCTGGGCGCTAACTCGAGTTAAACGAGATGAATGTCGGTTCGCTAATAGTTGTTACGAATTGCCACTGGAGCCTGCTTAGCCCGCTTAGAGAGAGATTTAGTCGAGCAACTAAGGTGAGTTCGCCCGCCTAACGCTTCTCCGTACGCCCGAGCGTTTCTTCTCCGTCGCGCGCTTGCTCTCTTTTACGATCTCTCTCTCGCTCCGGGGGTGGGGCACTGTTTCGCCAAGATTAGAAGGCTCGCGGTCCGCCAGACGCGTCTTGCGGGATCAAAGTTTGACCACGGACAAACTTTCACGTGGCTTTAGCTCGAAGTCGTCGGCTTAAGCGTTTCGCGGACGTTCTTTCGTCATTCGCTGCTTCTGGAAAAAAAAGAAATATGCTCGTCGGATCTGTTGACGTGTACCTTGGAGGTCACGGGTCGTCCTACGTCCTCGACATGGCGCGTAATTCCCGTAGTTCTTATGAACAGATACGTGTACACAACACTTCTATTCCTTTCCAGTCAATGCAACTCGCAACTGAAACACTAACCACCGGTTTCCTTGGTCAATAAACGTCTCTTTAGGTGCAATTCGCCATTCAAATTGATCAATTGGTAATTGGGGTTGGTAGTGACAATAATGTCCAAACGCGAATGTTTCAACTAGTTTGAGTAGTGTGTAGGCCAGTATACCTTTCATGTCCCACCAGGTGCACTTTGCGCAACAAATGACATCGACAGTCATATCTCGGGTGTTTATAAACATTTTCTAACGCACGAGCATCCAAATTATTCTCAAAGTATAACGATAGAGATCATGCCATTCCCACGGGAGAAAATGTCAAACATTAGCCTGGCTTTGAAACTTTTAAACGCACGCATCCCCCGAAGTCGATAAGCTTTGTAACCCCCAATAATGCAATAGAATGATCGGTTCACTCGATTAATCGATAAAATGTGACGGACTCCGACCACCATATACGTTCTCCGTCTAATGAATCGATTAACCGTTGTTGTTCAGACCGAGGGCAATTTCCGTGAAATCCCATCCCCAGGAGGCGTTGCCTGACCGGAAGTCGATTCGTCCCGTTCCTCGGGATACTGAAATCTCAGTAGATTCGCTAAGTAGCAATATAGGATAAATTAGCTCTGTCAGGTCGGCGAGGTCGGCCCTGTTGTGTTGCCTTCGCCGTTTCTCTTTCTCCATCGTTCCTCATCCAAACAGCGGGCTCCCCTGAGACGTCGTGCTTGTCTCGCGATGCAACGTTGCCCCTGCCACCCCCTTCCGCTTCGCCGTCACGTTTCTCTTGATGTATACGTGCACCCAAACGAATGCGATACAAACAAATCCAGAGTACTCCTTAATTCGAAGCAAAATACTATTACCAGCGCTTTTCCGTCCCGTTCGTGCGCGGAATTCAAATAGGTAGAAAATTTTATTAGAACCGGCTCGTTGATAGCTCGTTATTTCTACTTATCACTTATCGCTTCGATTGTGGCTATAAGACAGTCGCAGTTACATAGGAGTTGCATTTTCGTTTTCATTCTCGATAGATACAAACTGTTGACAGCTGAATTTAATTTAATCGTTGAGTCGCCTCGCGAAGCAGACACGCGAAGAAGATTGCGTGAAAGGTTCGCCTTCACCTTCGCCAGTTCCGAGCATGCTTCCATGAACGCGAATAATGGGGCACGCATTAATATGTGTTTCCAAAACCGCGCGTCGGACGGCTACGGTGAGGTTAGACGAACAGTGAGCATTTCTTGAGCTCGAAGATGGAGTCCGGAGCTCATCAAGGTAATGCAGCTGGGATTATCCTGAAACCGAGTACGTTCCCAATAGTGAGGAGTCAGAGGGACTGGCGCAGGTCTCTGGAAAGGTAGAGCCACGGGCAGGTTATTAGTTGATCGTTTGATCGAAACCCCTCGGAGACCACTAGACACTTCTGACACATGCTGCGTCTGTGTCTGTCACTTTGTGCGACATATCCTCGATCCGGTCGACGTTGGCTTGTTTATTTAAATAATTCGCCAGAAATTCACTAGCGACTGATTCGTGCATTACATCGTATAACTTTATCGCTGAGCAAATCCAATATCTTCCAAGTAATTTGATACATTCAGGACTGCGAATAAGAAAATACAAACGTTGCATCGGTAAAAAATTAATTAATGCTTCGGTCTGTATTTGCTGATATTCATCGGAATAATGAAAACAAAAGTCTGCAAAAGTAATGCACCTTTTGAAATATGAGTGGGAGATGGAGAATTAAATTAACGAAGAAAGGATACAATAATCAATAGAGAACATTAAGAAAAAATGTACAGTTAAAGATTTCTTCTGCTCTTCATGCCAAAAATGGTGACTTCGTCAAATGTTGAGTCTTACAAAGTACGACATAGAGCATAATAAAAGACTCCTTTGTAATTCAATTTGTTTTACCAGAATCGTATTAATTCCTTCGAAATATTCTTTCATATCATGCAAACGTGATTCCCATATTATTTTAAGCACTTCGTTGAATCCCCTATTCGTTATGACAATTCATTATATAAATTGCATGTGTTTTGTATACCAGAGATCCTGTTGTATCGTTCTCAAAATATTTATTAATTATCGAAATGGACAATACCGGTCGAAGGCTGTAGAATTACGCGAACGAAGTCTGATCATTCATAAGGAATATTCGCGTAGCATCCAATGCGAAATCCGATGAAAATTTATACAGTTTGATACTGCTAAAAAGCGGATGGATTTCATCCCCCTTAAAAATGAAATTATCGCATTAATTCACGAGCGAATCTTATTCATGCACACGCTGCAAAATTCAAGAGGAAAATAGTTTTGTGCCCGTATTCGTAAGGATTTGCATAATTTCAAAGATAACGATAGACGGAAATATTTTTCAAGAATTTCTCGTTACCATCTTCGTTCGTGCATGGGCTTTGACGTTATTCACGAGAATTAATAAAACTTTTGTCTCTAAAATGTTTCCGAAGCTTTGAGAAGAGAGAACTTTAACCTCCCGATAAAGGAAGTATGCTCCTTTTAATTTTATCCGGCGAGCAAGTATGTTGTTTCGCTGGTAAAAAAAAAAGTATATCGGACTTCGTAGAAGTTATACCGTGCATTTTATTATTTTCCGTAGAGATATCGTCTCTTGATTACTCAGAATCTCACACACTGAAGAGCCAACGCGTTAAAAATTTATGCGAATTGCGCGAATATAATCGTAAATACAGGCTACGTACACCACCTAGTGATGGAAATTGGAACGGTATCTGGTATCGTGTTTTCGTGACGAAGAAACCGGGTGCAAAGTGACGAAATAATAGTGCAAAGGTCGCAGTGGCTGAACGACAGGTCGCCTCGCGGAATGGCTTTCCAGTCGAACACCGTCGGTTCGGTGGATCAGATTAACCAGACACGGGGCAAATTTATCTCCAAGCGTAACGACTACGTCCACGTCGTCTGGACGACGGGCGCGGATAAATACGTGCGTTTAGCGGATTGATTGGCTACAGCACACTTTGGCGAGCCTCGCTTCGGCCCGATGCACTTTTGCCATCCTCGCACCGAATATAGATGCGCTCTTGAGTCACGCGCGACGTGCGGATCGTTCCTCGCCATTCGTGGCAAGGTTAAAATTCGCTATGGCGCCACGCAAGATTCGGGGTCCTTGGCGAACCCACTATAAATTAATAACGTCATCGAAACTCTCTGGTACTCCCGGAGACTCCAACCTCCGCGTGTTATATTTAATTTAACGCGCTAGTTACGCAAATAGCATAATCTGTATACATTTATAAAAGGAAAAAGAATATAGAATTGTATATTTGTAGAGAATGTCTACGGAAATATTCAGCGAAGAAACGAATCGATGAGTCAGCAAAATTTAAGGCACAATTAACTAAAGCTTATTCGCGATTGTCATTATTTACTCCCGCCAAGTTTGTCGCGATTCTCGCACTACTATTCGCCACTTTAGAAGCTCTGTTTCGCAGGAAAATTCCAAAAGTGTTTCATTGAATCAGACAGTTATACAATTTTAAATGCAATTCGAGCGTCTTGCTGAGTTCATTACCGCAGTCAAGAGAGGCTTGGGACATCAAGAAAGATTCCATCTCGCGGTGTGTCCACGTAATAAGTTTGTAAAGCACGTTACTGGAGCAAACTGCGTTAAAATTGCAAATTCGCGTTCAGTGTTGGGGGGTTGCGCCACATTGACGGCCACAAAATAAAGGGTACCCTTACGAATTTTCTACAACAACACTGTATGCTGTACCCTAATGAATCTTTAAGGCCCAACGAAGCTAGTAATACTCTACAAAATAATTCTTCCATGTGCACCTTGTGTCAATGATCCATTAGGATCATTGCTTCAACAGACATTAGCTTTAGGCGTGTATGTTCCACAATATAAATATATAAACTGCCAATCTTTCTTCCATAAACAGCACATCCATCAACAAATTCAATTAAGATGTCTGTAATTATTCGTTACAGGTAAGAGTCAAGCGGCGTTCTTCCCCCGATAATCTAATCTGTGTCATCGATTCGGTGAGTCTTCCAAAGAAATTCTACATTGCTCCGAATGTCGCGCGTTTCGCTGGCAGGGGTGGCGAACTTTTAATTACAAGATCTCCTCGCGGGAAGAAGATCATGGTCGAGATTGCGTCGCGATGCGATCGCAGCCTCGCATAAAAATTGTCGAACCACGCAACAGATCTTTTGATATCGGTGACGAGAGTGACTCTCCTGGATCCTCTCCGATGGGGGTTGATACGAACTGCCAAATGTCACTGGGCCAGACATTTCTATATTTGAATTCGAGTTTCGCATGACGGCGCCTCGACGCGGAGAAACGGGAGGACCGACGTCTCTATCTATCGATCTAACTGCCGGCTGGGCCGCGTGACGTTCAGGCTGGAAATAATGTTTTGTGAGTCTCGTTGGGGTAGTTCGTCCGTTCTTCCCCCCTGGCACGTCCTGCTGGTGCATCGCCACCCCCTTCTCTGCGCGAATCTTCGCTGACGGTGGTCGCCGATAACCAGGGACGCCGTGACAAAAATACAGCGTCAGTCAAATCCTTAACCCCTTTCTTCGTCGAAGCATCCTTCCTTAGACTTCAGGTGGAAGATACAGATAGTTAAAAATCTCTCCTACTAGAGCTTCTATCGTACATCAACATTCGTATCACCGCGAGTAGACGCAGCTTTCACTGCAACGTCCTCGTGAATATCCCCCGTATGACATTTTCCGTTTCACGTCTACTCGCCGAGCACGCTGGAGCAGTCTGTCATTCCTGAAGTATCTTGTAGTCTATCGAGGAACGACGAGGGTGCTCCGTGCGTGGCTGGCGATAATTATAACACAGAAAATCGGCGGGCATCGCCGACCGGAATTCCCTCGCGCCGGCGTTAACGACTCGACCGCCTCGCTGAAATAGCGGCGCGCAGTTCACGACGATGCGGCCAACGTTTGGCGAGACACGAAATTCACGTCGAGGCCTTAAGCAGCAGCTAGCGTGGTAATATCCGAAACGGTAACTTCTGCACGTCGCAGGCGCGCATCCGAATCTACCGTCTACTACCAGCAGGAATATCCATTTCAAGACATTTAACCCGGGCCGACTGCCGCGACGAGGTGAGACGGGATGTACACAGCTTCTAAGATTACTAGGCAGTTTCATTACGCTTACGAAAAGACCCCCTCCCTCCTCCACCTCGCCGTTCTCCCTTCTGCTTCCTCCGTCTGTGTCCTGGTCTACCGTTCCCCCGGTATTCCTGGCCCCTTACTCTTCTGTTCTCTTTGTGTCGCGCAGAAAGGTTTTCGAGAGGTTCAGACCATAGCACGTCAAAACCGGAGACGAGAGCACCAGCGAGGAACTGAGACGAGACTTCCTCTTCCTCTCCTCTGAAGTTTTCTGGAAAGTATCGCGGCTAAGGGGCCGCGAAAATGTAACCGATACCACGGGTTAAATGGACTGGCCCACCCTGGGTCTGGTAGGGGCAACCATTCGGTTTGGAGTTTCTCTTTGGGGCTTGGAATTGGGTTTAGTATTGGGCTATGCGGTGAGAGTCGGTCCTAAGTGAGATTGATAGATGGTGGTCAAATTTTTGACAGCTCTAGAATTTGATTCTATTAATATACGGTCCAGTCTGTGTCTATTATAAGAATTCGTCTCGATTGAATAATAGATTTGATGTTTCCAAATAAATGTTTCATTATAAATACATACATGAATAAACATTCCAGATGTTCCTCTGCTTGTATTCATTCGAATTTAATACAAAATGAAATCATGACGTTGAATGTCAAATACCAGGAAGTTTTCATCCATCAATTATCATACACGTAGTGTCTAAACCTGGATAATGCTCGACAATAAATCATAGTGCATTAACGCCACGTCGACATTGCAAACTATTTCGTTCGTTTGTTATTAGACAAAAATAAAAATAACAAATATTCGTGGCTGAAAAATTGATAAACGCTAATGGACACGGAGTGTAACAACTATTTTTTCGGTGAAACCGTTATTATCTGTCTTGAAAGTGAGTTACAATAGCCATTACAAAGAAATCTGTTTCAAGATGACTTCAGAATCTTCGTTTCGAAATGGAATCGATTTCTGAAATTGGAAAGGAACGGAATCGTATTCTATGTGAACTTTCACACAAAAGTTTCTGGACTTTCGTAGCGAAGTACTTGGACTCTTCAACTTGAAGTTTCACACTCGTTACTTCAAACATCGATGACTGAACTTGAAACCCTCTTCTTCGTGCTTTGAACTTGTGCAATTAGCGTCGAACTTATCGCTGAAGTTTACAGACTTATGGTTGGTCTTCCTATTATGCCAATCTTTAACTACAAACAACACCAGGAATCATATTTTTCCTTTTCCTTCACGCGCGAAGTACGTCACACGCTCGTACAAATTTAATTAAATGGACGTACTACTCGTAAAACTTTTGAAATTGTTCGCAAACGCGGCGAGTAGGCAACGCGTTCGATTCGACTGAAAAATTTCGTAACACGCAATTCCAACCGTTCCCAGCTAGTCTGCAGTTAATTATCGACACGTGAATGTTATACACACGAGAATTCCTAGCGCGTTTTCAAACGGTACGATCTTTTAATTACGTTTCGCTAATTACTTTCGCGAATCGCGTAATCCCTGTTGATTAACGAGAAACGCGTATCGATTATCGTTCAAATAAAAGACAGCTCGATACAGTGCGATTTTGAAGAAACCGAGTACGTGCTCTCTTCATAATTGACACTCAGGGCGCCCCACGATCGATGATTCGAGGAGTAATATATTTATATATTTACTCGAGGCGTTAATTTTTAAAAAATTGTTTGTAAATATGTTTGGAGCGCATCATGATTTAAAATTTAATTTAACGACTAATTATTTCTCCTAACAATACTTCGCGCAAAAATAATTTAGCAAAAATCCCGGAGAACGATAAACTAGTTCCAGCCGATGGTGAACGATGACCTCGTTTCTATATCTTAATTACCGTGCTATAGAGGAAAACTCACCGACATTCTTCGGTGCTTGTTTTTAAGGTACATGATTCCGATCACGAGTAAGGGACTAACGAGACGTACCGCGAAGGAGCAGAGTAACATAATCTATCGCCGCAGCTACGTCATTTGTACTCGGTCTGAGACGAGGAACCCTGAGTGTACACGCAGGTGTGTCTCTGGTAGCGTTCCTCGTTCTGCGAAACTCCGTAATGACTGCTGCTCATTTAGATTGGTTTACACGTAATGCGCTTGTGGACGTAATGGCGCGCGCTCGATTAATACGCACCGCTGTATGTTACTCGGGGGAGCTACGAGAGCGCCTTCCCCGTCGAGATTTACCCGACGACACGATTTTCTGGACGTTTATGAATGAACTCCAGCCACTCGTAATTTTGTTTCCTCGATTTATCAAGGGCATCGCGGTACCCCCGTAAATACCACTCTCTCCGGGTGCTTTTTCATTCAGCTTTTCAGTCCTGGTACTTTAACTTCCCACTCGTTTCACTGATACCGTTTGCGCGATGGCGGCTATTTTTCGTAGTCAATTACGCTTTTTGATTTATTTATCACAAAACTTCCACGTCGAAAATTGTTTCACCCGCGTTTCGTCGTCGGCTTATGGAAAATTTCGATGTCTGGCTGTTCGATTAACCTCGAGCGCGTCGATTTTGTAATCCACCGCGAAATTCTTGTTCGTTGTTCCCAAGCGAAAATAATTCCCCGTCGTCGAGAATCCAAGTGGTTTTCTGTACAAACCGAGGACAGACATTTGGCGGGGGTTTGGTGCGTAGTTTTGCTGGCGAATTAAAACCGACAAAGAAACGAGCCGAAGGGTGGCGGGCCGTTTTTGAACGCTACGTAAACGACAAAATACGCAAATAAGGATCGACGGCAGTCGTCGGGTTCTCTTTATTTGCAGAACACCGAAGGAGCCATTAAGCCGTGAGTATTCAAATCAACAGACGGAAAAGAACGACGCGTTTCCTTGAGGCACGGCGTCGCGGCAAAGGAAGGTAACCCTCTTATTAATACATTAATCACGTCGCAAAGATTCAACGGGTGGCTGGAAGGAAAAACAAGGGCCCGAGGTAAAAACGAGTCGCGGAAGAGGTTCAAGAAATCCACCGAACCCGGTCCATTCTTCCAGGGATAGTTTTTTAAGGGTGCAAGCCAGCGAAGAAAGGCGCCGACTGGCACCGTATTGTTTCTCACGCAACTTTTCACAGATTTCACTCAGTTCGCGGAGCAAGAGCTGGCTACGGTTTCTGGAGAGGCCCTTTCTTCGATAAAAATTCATTTCCTTCCTTTGATTTACTTCAAGCACCGAGCCAACTCTCTCTCCTACTTCTTTTCGCCGCCCCCTTTGCTTCCTTCTTCTTTCCTCTATCCTCGCGGATCGGAGAAACTCTTGGGACACGCTGGCCAGATATAAATTCCTTAGCGCTCGGCTGAAGCGCGACGAAATCCTCGCGAAAGCGATTCCCGTGACAAATTCCGCCGCGTTCCGTTTACCTACCACGGTAAATGGCTTCATCGACTTAATGAATTCTTCCTTGGGAAGGATACGCCGACGGTTACTTTTTCGGAACCGTTTCGGAGCTCTCGGAGGAGAATGGCGCGGGATAGAGTTGCCTAACGAGTATCGGATTATCCGAATTGCGTCTCTTCAGCTCCTTTGTTTTTACTGAATACGAGCACCGTATAACGGTGTTACGACTGGCTTTGTCCGACTAGGCAGACCTATTCTACTTGCCAGCATACAGCGGTTCGCTCTCGCATAAACTTCCAAAATTTCTTCATGGTTGCAACATATTCAGTCCTAGAGATCCAAAACAACATATTTGTTGCACTTCTGCCTAAGTTATTTCTCATAATTACTTGTACTCGTTACGGATCTTTCATTTCTCCTATATTGCTACGCAGTAGTACAATTAGCTTTGTCTAACTGCACAGTCCTATTCTACTTGCCAGCATCAATCTTCCACATGAATCGTACGAAATTCCTTACGTATACGTTCAATCATAACCACCTGAAACGATACATCCGTCGTACTCATTTGCAAACATCGCGAACGTTTCCACGGTACCCTAAGAATTAGGTAACCGCGACAACGTTTCGAGGCGAACATCTCCAGCTTATTTCCATCTCTCAAATGCCAGCAAATAAAAGCCAAGCGGCCTCCCGTCGCGAAATAAACGCGGATCCCGATGTTCCCGTCGAAGCACAATGTACCGCAAAGCGTGCAAAGCTTCTTCGAGGAACAGTCGAGGATCTCGAGAGCCGTCTATGGCGCGGTAGCTCGTTCTCGTGCGCCGTATTAATTACGAGGCAACGGCTCGCGTGATTCGAACTATTTGCCCATCCCCTCCCTGAGCTCCCCCGTTGGTTTTCTTAGCCCCAGGTCTCCATTTTCTCTCTGCAACCTCGGCGGAGCCTTCGAACGAACCGCGAACAACAAGTCCGAAGCGAACGACAGCTGGAGAATGGAGGACGAGACGCTTCTATGGCCAAAGAAGAGGCGCTCGGGCTTCCACGAATAGGTCGTAGCGTCTAATATCTTAGAAAAGTTTCGAGCTGCTCGTTACTCGCGGCTGGGGTAATGATGGGGCAACCTACTTGGTTTATTCGAGTGAGCGTGTTGTTTTTAACGGAAATATCATTGGTACTGTGATAATGACGATGATGATAATTGCTATGGAAAGACACACACGCAGTCGTGAACAAATAATGTAGGTTAGACTTGTATTTTACACGTCACAGTTAGCCTTTTTAAAATACTACACACAAATAAAAAAAATTGACTACTACGACTGTTAACTATACAATCCTGTGAAGTACATCATAGAATTCTATAGAAACTATCTCGTTACCAATCAGACCTGCCAGCCAGCTTCTCATCTCCGGTACGTTCCTCTCGATCCAAGATTCTTCTTTCCCCATGAGATACGTGACACTTGGAAGTACATACACACCGACACTGAAAAGTCTCGCAACAATTGCTACCTGTCACGCAAGCACGAGAAAAATGACGCAACCGATGAGGTTGGTCGGGGACGCCGACAGGACCAAAGGAGACAGACTCCAGTTTCCACGAATACGTCGAAGCGTCTTGCATCTAATATCTTAGAAAAGTTTCGAGCTGCTCGTTCCTTAAAGAAGAGGAAGAGGGAGCACCGGGACGGGGAGGAAGGGATCAGAAAGAGAAACGTTCGGGTGCATGCACACGCGCACACCGGTCGCGGCCAGACACCGAGAAAACGAGGCGGAATGGAGCATAGGGTACGCCGAAGGGCGGTTTCGCGGTAGGTAGAGGGAAAACGGAGGAAAGAGGTGAGTCGACCTGGATGAGCCGTATCTTGGGGGATAAGTATCGAACCTGAAAATCGCGACCAAAAACCCGACTGGCGCAGCAACGTCATGCGGAAAACGACGAACTGGGTCGATGTCGAAGAGTTTCGCTGCAGTCGGGTGGTCCAATCGAGTATCCATCCTCTCTTCCTTCCCGTCGTGCCCTTTCTTCCTTCGACGGGCCAAACCGTGGCACTCCGTCCTCGTTCCATCTCGTATGCGAAAAGAGAGCAGCAGAGCTGCGAGGAGGAGGAGGAGGCGGAGGGGAGAAGGGGATTTGAAACTCCGGGAGCGACTGTTTTCCTCATCGTCGACGAAAACATGCTGCCCTTGTACTGTCGTCGAGACAAATACCGAGTGCACGGCCCGCTCGGAGCCAGATAGAAAGACGCGGTCTGGGGTCACGGGATCCGGGAAGGGTGAGGAGATGCAGAAAGTTTTTCACTGTTCTTTTCGTTTATAATTTATGTTTCCCCGAGCACGGCTGAGACATTGTTATCGATTCCGTTATGTAACGGGCCAGCGTCGGTTTCCCGCGACGCTCTGGAACGCACTTGGCTATTTAAACGCCGGCTTTTGTTCGATCCGCGGAGTCGCGGCTCAAAGAGAGCAGCTCGATCAAAGGAGTCCCGGAAATACTATTCGCTCGCTATTAACCCAACTCGCCCGTGGAATTAGTAATTTATCGCGAACGGGATAAGTTCTCGTCGTACACGTGGACTGTGTCTGCTCGAACGTAGATCCTGCGCTGGAATAGTTTTAAAAATGAAAAATTGATTGGTACGACTGTTCGCTGTGTAATCCTCTAGAGTACTCCATATAATTCTATACAAACGATCTTGTTACCAATCAGGCCTGCAATTTACAAACGTCACGAACACGGTCTATTTACACCATACACACCTGACACGACGCTCAAATATTCTACACACAACACAGCGTACCGATAGAAAGGAAAACGTGTTAGCTGCTCGCGCGGTAAACCGCTGGTTCGTCGTTACTCATTTGTCGTAATGGAGAGTCCCCAATTAGGGTTGCGCAGTTTAGCTTATCATTTTACGCTGTCCAATACAATTCCAGCAGGGCGAATCTCGCGTTGCCGTCGTATGAACCGTGTGTTGACGTGTCTGCGATGCTTCCGTGGCTCGTGTCGTCCGATTGAGACCCTGGAGGAAAGGGCGGGACCCCCTACCACCCTCCCTACTCCGTGATAACTGAGTTACGTTCCAATATCATGATTACACGTCATACTTGGCAGTTGACGCTCCCCAGAGTAATGATCATTGTGAAACGGTTGAGGCGGTCACGGGATCACGTCGAGCCGTTTAAATTCTTGGCCGGAGAGGGAATATACCCTGACGGTTCTGTTCGCTAATCTTCACGGTCGTTGGAAACATATTGCCCCACGTTCCTGCTTTAATCTTGTGACGTAAAACGGTTCGTGAAAGAATTCCATGTTTTTAGTTGCCCGCTCCCGCTCACCGGGAACTTTACTCGTTCCCTGCACTTGGGACTGCAATAATTTAAAAAACACTTACGTGGAGTTTCATCATCATTCTTGGTTATTACGCACCGGACCGTTCCCCTGCCCCTCGGCGAAATACTTCCCAGGGAAGGAACGCTCGGCGTGCTCTCGGCACTAAATACGTTATTTAGACGTGTCGTTAGTACGCGAAGCGCCTCTTCGTTAATATATTTCAGTTCTCTTCAATTAAACCGAGGTAACAGTTCGAAATTAATGAACTGTAGATTCGCTAGAAAATAATTCGATGCGGTATCGTACATTGTTTTTCGAAATTCCCTTTATAATATAAATTCAAATAAATATCGTTTATGCCACTGGTGGAGTTAAACGCTTTGAGCAGCGAACGGTTCAAATATCTAAGAAATCCAGTAATTAACTTTGTTTGAAGAAAAATCCCCCTTCCAAAAATATTTTCGATTCGCCGAACAAATTGCAAGGTAGCGAAACGTGGAAACTAGTTCAGCTTACGCAACCGTGGCCTATAAATCGTGACACCATGTATAGTACAGAGCTTCGAGATAATTATTACAGCCGGTGACAGTTGTTGAAGCCTGAGATCGCGCAATTACAAGGTCTCGGGGTTCTCCAATTGCTTTTCACTCCGTGAAAGACTCAACGTTGCTTCCTACAGTTCGTGGATGCGCCTTTCGCGCGACAGAAGGAACCACGCGCTGGTGCGGCTTTCCCGCCAAGTTCATTCAGCGTCTTGCGTTGGATGTAAGCCAAATGCTGAATACACCAGTGCCTTCTGCACCCCTTCCCTCCACCCTCGCCGCCACCCACTTTCCCGTCCGTAACCGTTATCCCGGAACGGCGAGTTGATGTTGCTGTTGTTGCTAACACCGCCCCGCGTCGCTTCGTTATAGAACAAGCAACACGGGGCGGCTAATAAGGTCGGGTCACGACCCTATTCCGCAATATTTCGCGACCAATTGCGCGCGACGTTGCTGGGAATAAGTGTGACAGCCAAATCCTACCGGAGTTATTGGTCGCATTATTCCCTCTGAATTTCTCCATCGCGAACGCCCCGACTACTGGACAAAGACGACACACCGACCATTTGGGAAAAAATTCTGCCGTTGGGCGATGATACGATACGAAAAGCGAGTCTCGCGGGTTGAAAGTCAGCCCTGCAACAAGTTATCAGTTACTCGCGAATCGTCTGAAAAAGAATTTCACCGTTTTACGAATAAATTCGCATTTATATGGCATGCACAAGAAGAAATAATATAATAACGTGAAAAGATGTACGATACTAGATATGTCGAGATACGTGGAGCTACTGGAATATTAAGCAATTTAGACTTTAATAATAAAACATAAATGCCAACAAATTTGGTCATGTCAACACTGAAGGGAAAACGCTAAGTAATAAGGCAAATAGTGTAGAGTACTCGCAAGTGGGTCAATTTAAACACGCCTAGCCACTTTATCCTGAAATTTGTTTATTCTTATTAGAATTTTCCATTGATTTCAAAGACACTTCGCAAACGGGTGTTGCTTATTTCAATTAAACGTGTGCTCAAGAGACTCCATGAAAACAAACTATCGACTCTCAATTCGACGAATATTCCACGAGTAATCGTCTATTTAAGTCTAGGAACTGAGTAAAGCGAAAAGCAACATGAAATTGCGCTGTTCCGATTTCCTCGAAGGTTGTTTTCCCGAATCTTCGCCGCGTGCCGCGGGAACGAAGCCGGGAGCGGGCGTGCGGGTGTGCGTAGCGTTCATAGTATTGGCAGCGGGCCAAGTCACGTTGCGGCTCAATGAAATCTTTCTAGGTTAGGTTAGCCCCTTCCTTCCGCGTTAAGCGTAGGATACGTTTACACCGACTTACTGGACGCGCAGACAAGAGAGAGAGAGAGGAAGCTGGCCCCTGGCCAGGGAGGGAGCTCGCCGAAGTGGCTGGCTTTAGGATCCGACGGAAGTAGTAGTGGCCAATATTGGTCAGACCGGAGGCTTCTTAAGCGCGAACTCGCGCTACTCCGGGTCGGTGCTCAGACTCTACTCCTCGCTGGCAGCTGTCAATACGATATCAAATCAAGAAAAAGGTCCCATATCCGTCTCGTCTCGATGTCCCGAGATTCACGGCGAGCCGTGATAAACAGCATGCATCCCGTACATAGGGAACGAATGGGGCGATTTCTCTCCAAGTTTCTGAAAATTGGATTTTTCAAGATCTCATCACATTGAAAATGAAAAACTAACCAAATTCACTTTATTTAAACGCAGGCACAAGGAGCTTAACACTATAGACGAGTAAAATGAAAATTATCAGCATTTATAAATTTCGGTGCAAAATGAAGTACTTGTTACTTTGAAAAACGAAACCACGAAATTCCATCGAGGTTGGCAGATGCTCGTATTAAAAAGAAAAATAGAATGCTCAGAACTGAAATGGTTGAACCATCCTTTTGTATGCTACAATCACTCGTATCGTTCGTTCCGTACAAATCACCACACGTCGACGTGCCATCGTACGGCTCGCCCCGACGACGCCTCCAGGATCCGGTGCGAAGAAACACTTCATTCAATATCGCGTCGTGCCAGGAATTTAGCTCGCGGACGCGTAACAAGTAGTCATGCACCGTTTCGGGCATCGGTACAGCGCGACTCGCGAGCACAATCCGTCGCCCCTGGCTCCCCTCGGCCGTTTCTTCCCTCCCGCGTCGCGCGTTACCATCCCGCCGTCAAGCGAGCGTGGCGTGGCGAGGAGGAGCAGTCAGGCAGTCAGGCTCTCCGCTGGCATTAAGTATTCCCGTTGGGTCGGCGTGGCGAGGAGGAGCACGGAGTGGCGTGGCGTGCGTCGCGTCGGTCGATGCTGGGGTGCCTACGCGAGGGATGGAAGCAAAACGAGCGAGGGGAGGGTTTCCCCCCTCTCCCGGCGGTTCGTCGCTCCGTCTCTCTCGGTTGGCGCGTCCATCTTTGTCGAGCTTGCGAGCTTTTTCCTAGAAATGCTAGAGATTCGAGAGGCGCTATCCCCCTCGAGCGACGCCAGCGCCCCGGGGGCGCCTGCGCGTCACGGAGGGGTAGCGAATTTCCCGATAGTGGCAAAACGATGGACGAGGGGAAAGGGGCCCCTCTCTCGCCCCTTCCCCCGTGCCAACCCCCACCCCACCATCGCGAGCCGCGCGGCTCCACTGCCCGGGCCTCCACGGTCGCCCCATTCCGTTCTCGGCATCACAGCGTACAGCATTGAACTCGACGCACCACGACAAGGAGCGCGACAGCGACCACCTGCCTCTACTGTGCTTCTACGGATTACCCGTCTGTCTCTCTCCCTCCCGTCTCGCACGACCATTCGATCGCCGCGCGCTCCCGCGAGAAGAGGACAGAACGAAGACAGTACCAGGATAGTACCCGTCACCAGCGGCTTGTCAGACACGTTCCTCTCCGTCGAGACATACACGGCAGAGCAACCGGGGATCACGCGCGGCCCACGTCTCGAGTAAATCACGGAAACGGTTCATCGCGGTGTGTCACATTCGTTTCACGCGTGTTACGCTCCAGAGATCGCTCCAGTTTCAGTGCTACCGCGGTCCGGTGACCACGATTACGCGACCAGTGTGTACCGCGCGCGAATGCAAGCCGTTTCGTCGACACGGGTCACCAGGATCACGGTCTAGCGGACCGACTAAGTGCATACAACGGTGACATCGTTCGTCGTTGTTGACATCGATAGTTGGTGAACGACGAAACGTCCACAGCCGTCGTGAAGCTATTCGCGACGTCCAACGTCCCTTGGGGGTTGCCGCCGAGTGGTTAAGGGAGGATATACGCGCGTGTGACACCGTTGAACGTTGTCTCTTGCGCGACAAGAGGCACCGTCGGTCTCACCTCCGATCGTCGACTTCTCCGCTGACGGAGAAAAGCCATAGCACGGCACTCGGTACTCGCGGCAGTACTGAGTGACCTGCAGCACCCAGCAGTCATCGAAAAGTGTACACGACGGCGGTCACCACGTACATCACGCCGTTCATCACCTCTGAGAAGGTACAGTGATCCATTCTCAGATCTTTGCTAAGTAATCGCATCCCCACAGGATCCTGGCCATCCTCGGATGAAATTGTGCGTCTTGGTGAACGTGTGGGTGTATCGACGTTCGTACGATTGCAATTTCTCGTGTGGGTGAAGCATGTGTGTGGGTGGAGCTCCATCCTGGACGTCATCCGTCGGACGGAGACCGACTAACCCCGGTTCGCTGGATCGTTCGTCTCTGTTTCCCCTGCGTTCTCTATCTCTTTCTTTCTTCATCCCCTTTCCCTTATCTTTCGCGTCGTTTATTTTCACGGACAATGTGCAGTGAGCGAAAAGTTTCGCGCAGATGACGTTCGGACGAAGCTTCAGCTCCCCCAAGTTTCTGTCGAAAGTTCCGAAATCTTTCTTCTCTGACGGGACGAACCTCCCGGTGGCCTGTCATCGTCGTTCGATTCCTACGGCACCTCGCTGCGCGACGTCGATTCCTTTCACGCTAGTTTTCTGACCAAGTTTCCTCGCTGACGTAAGAGCAAACAGTGAACGCGGATCGACGCCTCGCGGGCGGGACGGACTTCCGTTCTCCCGTACCCTCGCGTCGAAACGCGGGATAAAACCTCCGTCGGTGCTCCTTTCATAGGATTTCCGAGGTCTCGGAGAGTCGCAGCCGGCGTTGGTACGTCAAATCGGATGAAGGAATTATTAATGGACTTAATAAGTTGAGTGGTCCAGCGGACGATGGAGGGTGGAGTACTATTTCCTTTTCAACGGGACGAGCGCACTCTAGTTCCTTATTACGTTCCCCGCCCCAGCCAAGCAAACTTATTATCTTAAGTCCTTCGGCTCTCCGAGCGAAACGATAACGAGATCGTTACTTTCGAAGTTCCCGCCGCCGCTAGATAATTATTATTTTCCCCTTTCATCGGGTCAGTCGAGCGGATCCGAGTGTAGTTTTAAGACTTCTTCCAGGCAAGTTGCTCCAAACGATCTCTCGCGCGAATCCTTCGCGGCGCTTTATTTTTCCAGATGAAGGGGGCGTCTGTTCACTTTGTATCGCGATTTTAAATACGTTAACCTAGTTCCTTTGTCGCTCGTTTCTTCGTCCTATCCGATCTCGAACGGACAGGTCTTCATCCCTCTGTCGGGCGAGCCCGAGAACTCATTCCTCGAGTCGATTCCAATTTATTTTCCCGGCGAAGATCGCTCCTCGCTCGTAGCACGCAATCCCGTTGACGAGATTTTTAAATAATCCCTCTGACGGTGGATCCACCGACGGAGAATGCGACGGCTCTGTACCGTAGAATATATTAACTCTTTACGGACGATGACTGGATACACCGGACAACATACTTTCGCAATCTTGAACGAGTATCGGGAAATTTTCGGCGAGAAGCTGTTACCGCGAATCGATGAATTGATTTCGTTAATCGTGTATATGAACGAAGAGAAAATTAAGTGGACGGGTGATAGGAATGTTCATTATCTGAATTGAATCGTTTTTTATGTGGACTGAAATTGTATTTATTATAATCGATTAATGGACAATTTGCTCGAATTCGTTTAGCAGCGATGACAGGATCCTCTCGACTGAAGCTGATTGATGGTCGAAGCAGAAAGGAAGAGATACTACGTGGGTGGTGTGGGCTTTTTGTTTACTGAATATAAAAAGTGCAGATTGTTTGCGTTCTAAATACAAATTTTCTCCGCCTCTGCAGCTCTAGTACCACTTGAGATTCCTAAGAAAATATTGATTTCGATTTCACCTACCGATAAACCACCACGAGCTCGTGGACGCGTCGATAGCTGTCGTTGCACGATCTAGATTTAGGTCGCTACCGATTTTTCCTATTCCGCTCTATTACATCGCGAGAATCGCGAAGTCAGGAGTATCTGCTTCGACGATTCCACGGTCGAGATATCTTTTTGAAAGTTTCTCAGCGTTTGTGCACGGAAGCCACGACAAGGTCGCGGGTTTTCATCAAATCCCCAATCCTAACGCGACGAAGTTCGTTTCAATTCGCGAGTTTCGTATCTACGGCTTGGATACGCGCAGTTTCGAAACGGAGACGTCGACATATTTCTCCGTATATCACGGTAAGAGCCAAAGTCGGTCGTACATCATGCGAAGGCAGAAACAGAGACGTCTGGCTACCGCGTGCGAAAGCTAGAATTTACGAGTGCCCGGGCGAAAATCTTCTCTCCGGTGCTCGGGGTGATAACACTCACCCCTGGACTTGTTTTGCTCCCGGTTTTTATTAGCGACGCGAGTGGAAACACGTCGTACCTGCTAATGGATCTTGTTGAATGGGATATCATTTGCGAAGTGAAGTCGAGAGAACGCGGGTAGGGAGTTCGGGGTTCGCTGGAAGCCTATTGGTAACGACGAGCGTGGATCTCTGCGAGAAAATCGTTGGTGCTGTCTGATAGGTGCTTACGTTGTGAAATGTTGACGATTTTAACTGTTTATTGCGATGAATGTAACCACGTTTTAAAGGTCCACGGTTTTCTACAAAACAAACTCGTGAATCGTTATTATTATCAGCCTTTCAAAGCCGTTACTACGCGAGAAACTATTAATTGCCACTAAAATAGATTCTCGAATTTCTGGAAACGTCATTGATTCTCTGGGAGCATTACGGGGAAATATCTAACGCTCTTACTCACTGTCTGTTCGTAAGGAAATGCCCACCCCTCTCGAAGCTGCGCATTCTCCACCGAAATATCGCGTTTCAGGACGAAGGGGCAGGAAACTGGCGCGCGTGGAACGTATGAACGCAATAAATATTTTTCATCCTCGCGCGTGAAAAGTTTCCTCAAAGGCGTCGGTAGCCGAGCAGGAGTGGGCTCTTGATTAAACGTTGCGCCAGCGAAATGTATTATTACTCAACGAACGACGCCTCTGAACTGCGATCCTCTCAACTTAGTCGCTCGAGGGCGGCGGATTTTTCTCGAAGCGATACACCCAAGGGAAACGGTGATTGCTCCTTCGCGTCTTTTTCCTCGTGGCATTTCTCCGAGGTCTCGTCCTCTGGGTATTATGTGAAATCCAAGTTTCCAACGGTGACTGCTATTCATAACTGTCTCCGAGATGGACACATCGGAGTATTCGAAATGGACCATGTTCCACCCTTAAAGAATACTTGAAGGAAAATTTTCAATAGTTATATGCAAACTCTATGTACACTAGGGATGGCCAAAAGTCGTATCAAGACACCGGGTTTGCGTCAGGAATTAAAGACAAACAAATTATTCCTTATTTTCCCACTTAGAATTGCAAAATTAAACAGGATTGTCAAAATAAGTGTTGGGATGAATAATAGTGATAAGTAAATCATTAAACAGTGTTTCCATTTATTTCGTATCGATTAAATAAATTTCTAAAAGTGTAGAGTCATTTTTATAATTAATTCCTTGTGTTAAAATAAATCAGAGAGTCCTTTTCCATTTTTAAATTTGAGACTTCGTTAGCGAGCTACGAACAGTTACAATTGTTGCGCGTGCGAGCGCATGGGCACCTGTTATCGCGCGTGAGTGGATGTCTGCGCAGGCGTGCTGTCAGCTGATTGGGATACAAATGGCGCACGCCAAGAAGTCGCATTAGGAAACTTGAAATGCTTACATTTAGGTAACAAAACATCAGATTGCAAACTGTTAAGGAACTTTTCGATCTCTTTTCTTGTGAGGAATTCATCCCGCGAAGCGACTCCAGATTTTTGCTCGAAAAAAATGTTAAACGTCATCAACGAATATTCTTTACCTGTAAGGCGCAGTTTTTTTTTAAACTCGATGGAATGGATGGGGAAAAAAGACAACGATGACCAGTTCTGTCCTGTTGCGCGGCAGGACCGGTGGGTCAGGATTTCGGTGTGGTATAACGTCCAAAGAAGCTCGGCTTGCTCGTTCCGTTACCGCTTTACGCGAGCAAAAGGGAGGTAAGCGGATTTGGTGGCGGCCGCGCGACGCTCCGGCCATTCTGGCGAACTGGAAACAGCGACCGTGGGAAGGGTTGTTATTGGGAAGGGACGAATTAAAACAGATGCAACGAGACTTTTCCGAGGGACTTTTCCAGAGGCTTCGCGGAGAAATCGAGAGGTCGGAATCACGCCACGCGGCATGCTACAAGCTCCTTAGGATTTGTCGAAAGTATTTAGATGAGGCGAAAGAGAAGTTAATCCGCTTTGCGCATAATTATTCACAGCGATCGCTTGCGCAACGATGCTCGCCCCTCTGTTTCGAGTAGTCTTATAAAACGCGAAAATGCTTGGTTTGTTATATACGTAATATTTGTATTTCAGTGCTTCAGTTTGCAGCGATTGTTATAAAAATTACAACAACTTACATTAAATTCTGATTTGTCCCAACCCAACTTGAAGGATACGCAGGCAATGGAAGCTACGAACGCGAAAAGAAGGGAGGAAAAGAACACGCGTCAGCGATCGAAGGAATTAGGTGGCCGAATCCCGCGAGTAACAAAGCTGTTTACATGGAAACGCTTTTAAATCGCAGTCCAGCGATGTCCGTCCAGAGGATGGGAAGCGCGTCGCACCCTCTGGTGCCGTTGACAAACGAGCAGAAATGCGAAAGTAGGTGACTCGTACCGACCACTTTCATCCCTTGCGTTCAGCTAGGCGTGCATATACGCTTTTTGGGGGGACGAGTAGTCGGTTCTCGTTCTTGCCGCTCCGTGGCGGTACAAATAGAAAGCCCAACGAGTTCCCTCGCGTTTTCCCAACGCATCTCCGCTGTTTGATATTTGTCCCGACTTTCGTTGCCTGCAGATTGACACTTTTCTCCCGGTTTCTTCCAGCTTGGAAACGCGAAATGTAATTCCGCGAGGCGTCGCCGCGGCGTGTTTGCTGAATACGCACGGTAGGTCGATGAGGTTGTTTCGAAGGTGGAAGATTGAGCCCTGGATTGAAGTCTCGCGTGTTCCCCCCGACGAATCGATTCTGGGACAGTGGATTCGTCTTTCGAGACAGAGATAATATAATTTTCTCGTAAATCAGGTGAAAATGTGCTGTTCTTCGCTCGTATTTGCTCACCACACATATTTCACGTATTTTATAAATTTGTTAAGTTAAAATTACCAGTTCTAAATTAGAAGAAATTTGGTTAGTATAGATTTAAAATCTATATCATGTGTCACATTTAAAATGCGTTTACACGCTTCACGTGTTCTATTGAATATGCTACATTTAAAATAAGGTTACGGTGAAACCTCGCTTCAACGACGAATCGAAAACTGCTTATGAACTATTGAACTATCGTCTTACGGCTCAAAGGAACAGTACTATTCTTACATATCTTTACATTGCGCTAAAGGTCGCAGAGGGTGACACTCGGTTACTTATGAAGCGATCTAAATTTATATACGTATCACGACTTCCTACCCGTAGGTGTTAGTAACATGAAACAGTCGTTACAGAGCTCCCACTATCTAAGTATAATTTTGCTATGTCCACGAAGCACGGCTTTTCTCGTGGGTCTCCATTTATGGAACAAACTTGGAAATTTCTATTTCTATCCGAATGTGGAGTCATCGGCTACGTGGAATTGTTCTAATTTTGAAATCGAATAAATTAGGCCAATCGAAAATTTTACTACTTAAACGAATGATTTTAAAGGGAACATTATTCTCCAAAAATAACGCGTTTTAAATTTGAAATTTCAGGAACAAAGAGATAGCAATCTCATTTAATTTTTTTAGATCGGTAGCTATATTTGAAGGCCTTCGAAGATGTATCTGTGATGATATAATCGCAAAGCCGCGCATATAGCACACAATTGACGTGATATCACGGTATTCCAACTGCAGAATTAGCGCGCGTAATTGCCACCGGTAATCGTCTAATCGATTATAAATATAGATTTTCCGCTCACCCGAATTCATAGAAAATCACTGTTGGAATAATACCGCGCCACAGCGTGGATATCCCTAATTTCCCATGCATGACCAAGCGTCGACATCAGCGTTCTATTGTTAATCAAACGCTTACCCGTTGTATTATTCGCGCGGTTCGATTTGGGCCAATCGGTATACCCGACGTGATGAATTTTCCAAGTCGGGAATCATCGAATCAAAAGACTCATTTCCCTCTTCGTATTTGCTCGAATAAATTGGTTATTCAAAATCTACTCGTGGCTTCGAATTATCTTCGAAAAGTTACTTGTTTAATTAACCGAGTTCAATCCAGGCTTAATAAAAGTGGATGGATTGAGAATGCTTAATACTTGTCGTTATTTTTACTACTAAGATTTGTACTAATAATCTCCGATCATCAATGCTACATACATTCGTAAATATATCCGGAATATATCAAGCAGCATACGCTCACTTGTTTCTTACTTCGACACTTCTTCTACACCCGAACGCAATGCTTAGAAACTTATAGGCATCCGGTGCTAACGAGTAAGCGAACGAATTGGTCCCATCGCGAGCATGGTGCGCGGATCAATCGCTGCTCCTCGATGGAACGTTGGAAATTGCGGAAAAACTTGTTTCGTCGTTAATTAACGACCAGGGCAATGATACCGCGACAGACGCGTAGCAATTACCAGCAACATTCTCGGGGAAACGATTGCGGCGACCGTCGAAGGTGAACACGAGAGGGGGATAAAACGAGCATGGAAAGGAAACGAACGCAAGAGGGGTGTAGAGAGGAGGGGGGGGCGGGGGCGGGGGCATTTTATCGAAACTCGGAACGCGAAACATTTTCCCGATACTCGATATGTATATTTTCCGAGCAGGAACGTGAGCGCGCACGTGTGACGAAGCTTAGCTGTCCTACGAGCTTTGCCCTTTTCCTTTTCTCTGTCGGGTCAATCGAGCGTGTTTCGCATCTCCTGATGTGTGCGTGCGTACGCGAGGCTTACTGCGTGAAAACACGTGCATCGGAGTTGCAGCGACACGCGAGAATTCGCGCGTGCCCTGCGTGCAACGCGATCAAGAGCATCGACGTTATTAATTAACGACATCAGTGAATTTCGCAGTTTACCGTGTCAACGTAGACACCGATTACCGGCTCGAATGGGTCGCGGTGTCCGGGAAAATTAACCGTGCACGCCTCTCATGCAACGTTTAACGCCGTTAACGATGCCTCCTTTCGTCTAGCAACTGCCGAGGGAATTGTTTGCCAGCGTGGGAAACGCGCGTGGGGTTCTTACAAAAGTGCGTCGAATTAAATAGTGTCTGGGAAAGCGATAGTTGTACTTGTTCTAGATTAGTAGCGATTTTGTTTGTTTTTCATTTCTAGTACACTGTACAAAAGTCAAAATTTTGATTCAGCTTATTTATTTTATTTTAGGAATATTTTTGTACAGTGTACCGTTTCAAGATGCATTTAATTTAAAAAATCAAATGTTTCCCTGAGGCCCAGGAGATAGGGGTTGAATAGGAAGATTATGCGATTTTCCACGGTGGAGGACGAGTGTTCCGTGATTCCTTGACAAACGGTCACGCAGTTGCCGCGGATACGCGGCCGACAGAGAATTGAGGTTTCTACCTCGGCGAACACAGACATACCCGTCGACACGCATCGGGCTCGCGCACAGTACACGAGTCGTTAATTAATCCCTCGTTACCGTGCGTACGGTACACCCAAGATCTGCGCTAACAGAGGTAACCAGAGGTTTGACCGCCAAATCGCGTTTAAGTACGCGTGCTTCGTGGCCATTCGAACCGTGTACGCTCGAAGAAGTATTGTGAACGTGCTGCTTCGTCGAGTGTTTCGAGGGAATTTCAACAGGTTCCTATCGACGAAGCAATTGACACATTCTGGGGCTGCTAGAACTAATGAACGAGCACGTCTTCTTCCACCAACGAGCCCCTAATCACGCGCGAATATTCATGTAGCACGATTCGTCAGCTGCAAGATTGCGTTCAATCTGATTTATTCAAATTAGGTAATATGCTTGCATTGGAATTGAAGTATATGGTTCACCAAGAATATTATTTTAGAAAATTATTAGAAAATTATTAGAAAATTATTAGGAACTTCTATTTAAATAGAAGTGCCGATCGTAATAAAAGTAACAAATTTTCGATCACCAACCTTTTCTGTGTTTAACTACTTTAATTTACAATTTTACAATTGTTGAACCTTATTCAAACTTCTTTCTAAAATTTCACTCCTCTAACACTCACGTAGCATACTAACGTCATATAAGCTGTTATTACCTTCGGAATGTTCGTATATGCACGTGTTCTCTCCTTCTAATCAGCTCCAATCGCATTCGTTAATGAATCCAGACGGTGTATTTTTAAGCGTTCGCGTGCACGATGTACAGATTGATGGTTTCGCGTAATTAGTAGCGGCGCGTGTCCAACATGCAACGGAAACATTTACTTTCAATCGTTGTTTCTATTAGATAACTGAGTGCGATTAACGCAACGATCAGTGACACGATGCATTGTACAGTGATTTATACCCGCATTACACCGCAGCGAGCGACGGCGTTATCGTCGACTGACAGTTCGCTGTGCTTGTATGTACGAGCGATCAATGGAAAATGTGCGGGAATGCATATTTCATCAAACATCTCCGTGCCTTATTTAAGGTGAACGCACGGCATTCTGTGACGTGTTAATACGCGATAGCATCGCGACATCGGAACGTATCGGTGCTTGTGTTTCTCGCGTTGAACGTTCCACTACACGTATTTTTCGCGAAATGTTTCGATCGATGCGCGTTCGACGCGTACTCGATATCATAATTTCGAAAATTAAATCGCAGCTGGCATTCGCGGGTTACAAAATATATTTAAATGCAGTTAATTTATCGCCACGTGTAACTGACTGAAATTAATATGGTTTTCCTTTAAATTAAATCTTTCAAAGTCGAATTAACGATCTGAATTATGCTCGAGGGAGTTGTTTTTATTTTCGCTTCGACGCTTGTTTGTCTTGCTTACACAGGGGAAGGAATTGTTTTCCTGTGTATAATATCTGAGCAAATAATTACATATTCAACGAAACAATTTCCATTTCTGTAAATGAATCTCTCTTAGAATTTTAATAACCGAAGAATCTCAATTACTTAAACTAACCTTTTTGTTTGAATAACCTTCCAAGTCAAAAACATCATCTGTCAAACTATCAAGACGATCGCTATAAATTACTTTTAATTCCATCGCGAGTATAATACCGTGGCTTCATCAATTTCACAAACGTCGCATTAGAGATTCCTACCTTCGATTCAAAGAGACTAATTCCCTCGCTCGTTTTGGACAAATTATCGATATTAATCTAACAAATCCCTGCGAAGCGTATTATATCTTATCTAATTATCGGCGACAAAAGCACTCCACTTACGTAAATTAATTGGAATCTCGGAATTGGAATACTCAGACCTGGTCACGAACTGGAATCAGCCACACGATTCGACGCATCCTCGAGTAACCGCGTGGGCTAACAATAAGAATATCCGTGAAAGTCTATGGCAATTGGAAATTCGTGGTAGTACGCAACAATGGCGGTTACCACTGGTCAATTTGGTCGAGGTTTCTAAACAGAGGCAATCGAAGGCGGCTAATTGCAGCGGTACGACGTTGAATCAATGCCGTCTCAGGAACTGGTTTACATTTTAATTGGCAACGGTGCAAACTGGTCTTAATGGTATTTCTGTTGTACGCGATTGAATGGGGCATCACAATGGTATCCTTACGTTCAATTCGCACCCCTTCGTGACGCGGCAAGCGGCTGTTGAATGTACCGCCGCCTCCCGGCAGCCGTGATCGAGTTTACGTCGTTATTGAATTTCTACGTGCTCTAGTAGCGGAGACACGTGATTAAAGGTCTCCCTCTCGCCGTCTTTTTTCTTCCCCTCGAATAACACCGTCGACGGATGTGACCGTCTCGAAGAAAGAGGCGAAAGAATAACGTTCGTTCTACCGACATCCAAAAGGCCAACAGTGAACAGCTATTCATGCGTTGACCGTCGTGTGTCGACGATGGAAAAGTCTCTAGCGTAACTGTTGAGGTCACCGTGTGCACGCAGAGTGACGAGTTGCGTGGGAACTGATTGATAACTTGCTTGTCACGTTCGAATAAAATGGTCCATGGATGATAACAAAATGCATTGGTCTACTTCCTGGACTTCCTTTGCGATACGTTCATTTTAGGGTGCGTGTTGTTGATGGGAGTATTTCAAAATTATTAAAATCAATGAATAATGTTTAATGTTTAATCAAAAGAAACAATTACTTCCTGCAACCATGGTTCATCTCCAAGAAATGAAAGTTACTTCGGATGTTATAAATAATATTATCAATATTTGATTCCTGAAAGTGGAGCAAATATTACTCATAGTAAATTAGTATTACCCATCGTTCGTCGTATTGGAGGTATCGGAGTAGAAACTCGGTAGTTGGATGAAAAACGAGCCAGAACGTACTTGGAAGTATCGAGATTCATGCAACTATCGAAGCAACCAATGCAACAAGGAGGAGCCCCACTCACGCAACGCATCCCCACCTCGTGCTTGACCTCTCATGCAATCGTCGATCTCTTACCAACGACCTACTTTTGTCTCAAACGGAAAACACAGCACTTGTTGCTAAGTGACCATCCCTTCCACTTGTCAACACAACGAAATGAACGAGATTCGTATCCAATTATCGAGATTGCATTTATGAAAGTTCTGCTAAATATGTATGCCTAGCAAACAAGCCGAGCAGACAGATTCATGATTCGAAGTTGAAAATCTTTATCGACGGCAGTTTCAGTGTGGGAATTTGCCGTGCATCCGATACATTTTTCATCCTAAAATGTGACAGTCATGCGATTCGCTGCTTCGTCAGGGGTTGCTTTAGCAAGTTGAGTGCCACGTTATGCATCCATTTACTCAGAATGTCTATATAAAATCAACAGTCCTCGTACCTAATCCTAATTTTTATTGAATTTTGAAGATGCTTTCGAACCAGGAACCAAGACGTTCGATAAAATTTTTTTTTCGTCACGAACGAGTTCTACCAACTTCGAAACTGTTTAACTTCCCCCGCAACCTGCTCGCGCTTTAAGACACGAATTCATCCACGTGAGCAGCGTTGCAACTGCCAGTCCGTAATCCGTTCTAATTTTAGACGAAAATTACGACCGCTTCCCCTGCAACATCAGGGGGATGCGTTGTATTCGAGGATATTTCGCGAAATAGCTTGGTATCGCTAGAGGTAGGGGGGAGAGGTAAGGGGTAAGATTTTAGGGTGGAGTTTTACGAGCGTCGCCGAAATCTCAGGCATGCAGCTCGATAAAAACCGCTCTGCAGGAGCCTCGAGTATCCTCTTTTATTACCTAATACTCGTGAGACTCGGTCACCGGCATATCTGGATTCTATTTTCTTCCTTTCCCCGATTTTCGCGCACACCGAGTCCCAGGCGATTCAATCATCGCCAGGGCGGGGGATCGATCAAAGGAACATCTACACGTAAGTTGCAATAACGGCCCCCGTAAAGCGGCCGACGACAATTTTCGCGAGCTCGATCGATCGGTAATTCGTCGATCGATCTCTCGCGGGAACCTGTCCCCCCGCGTTAACGCCTCCCTCGAACTGCGAACGTTTCATTCCATTTCGTAATATCGTCGTCGAGCACCTTATCTTCCCATTTGTCTTCCCGCGCCTCTGATCGTAGGAACGCGTTCGAAAATATTCGAATAATTGGAACTCCGACGGGTAATGGGTGAATATTTTTGTCGTCAGCTCTTTTCCTGATAACAGATCTCGAAACTATAGGATTACAAACTAATTCCCGAGAAAACTAATGGTTCGATAATTTTATTTTATTTGTTTAGTGGTTCACTTATTTTTTTTTTTTTTTATACCGTAAGTATTATACTTATGGATGGCGAGACTAGTTAAATCCACAACCCTTAAATTAATCAGATATCTGACACCAGAAGAATTCATTTTTTTTGTTTCAAAGTAACCTAGTTCGTTTTAAAAATGTCCTTTCTACAGTCAAGCCAGGGTTCCGAGCCAAGGTTGCCGCGGGTTTCCTTGAAAAACGTCATCTCTCGGCGCTGGAATTTTAATCAAACACGAACTTGGTTCTTTTTTTCATGGAAGGAACTCTCGCGTAGCGTTTGGAAAATCAATATCGACGATCTACAGGCAACAGTCGACGGAACTGTCGCGCAACGTTCCACAAACGGAAAATATAAGCGCACAATCGAGGCACGACTTCCGCGTAGCGCACCGTCGCGTCGTATTTTAAAAGAGCGCCGAGCATTTCGGGCGTCTGAATAAAAGGCGAGTCCTGATAATGTGCATCAAAGGCACGGAGTAAAAATAGAGAAGCGTGCTTAAGCAACGCGTGCACTTGTCGGGCGTCGATGCTTTCATCTTCGCATTCAAAGAGCGACTCGTAAACGTTTGATGCCACAGGATCAATAAATGTATCGTGCGCTAGGCGAAACCCGACACATCAGCATCGAATCTCCGCGGAAAGAACGGGATTCCTACGTGTGGAGATTTTTTTCTCTGTTGTCAAACGCTTAGAGTACCGCGGGAAATATTTCGTTCCGTGCTCGCCATGCCGCATGAGACGTCTCGTGGATTTCAGTTGAACCGTTTCCATCGATAGTTATTCTAGATTTAAAGTCAATTTCGCATATTTATATGACATTGGTATATTGTTACTTGAGCACCTTCCTGTTGTTTGCTTTTGGAAATTTTCTTCGAAGCGATAATTCGGAAATAATCGACCGTACTTTAAGTGTTGAGAGTTTTCGAGGAGGAGAGTTCGGTAAATTCCCTGGTAATCCCCTAAAGTCGCAAGTCCAACAGTTTAAGTCAGTGGAGTACCTAGGAAGGAGGTAAATCGCAACCGCTGGGTGAATGTAATGGGTCGGATTTAGGGCGATAGCTAAAGGTGTATCGAACTTTTGCTTATTAAATTTAACTGCACGCTTCGCGGAACCAGCCGGAACACGAATTCGAGCTGCGATATAATTTTAATCCCATCAGAGTTCCCTTTTTCGATAATTAGACTCTTTCCAGCGGGCACGAATGAGTTAAAATATCCGTTCGATCGAAAAATAAACTTCTCCGTAGACCGTCGAGGAATTTTATTTAAATATTTCCTTAAAATTCGTATTTATTCGAAAATAAAACTCACTCGAGCATCACAAATTTCTTTCTGTAACACTTCCAATTTACAATTTCTCCATCTCAACGCTCCTAATGTTACATGGTGCCGCATTCGCGAAGCATTCAAAGTGTGGGAAAGAATGTTCGGTAGTTTGGGAACCGTAGAAGTGTTCTCGCGAGAATACCACCACGAACGCAGTTAGCTTTGAACCGTTGGCGTTGGGTCGAAATATTCGCGCGAAATTTTCCAATCATTCTCCTTTGAACCCGACGTTCCGTGGCGCGTATTCGGAATTGTGTAAGGCACTCGTTCGAAAGTATGTCGGCAGTTTGGGCAACTGTGCAAATTTTCTCCCCGTGAATGGCAGCTTCGATCTAGTTAGCCTTGAACTACTACCATTCAAAAAATACTTTTTCTTCGCCTTCGCGTCGGGCTCCTTTTCTTTCGGACCATTCACGTTCCGCCGCACGAGCAGATGTACGATGATTACAATTCAAAGAGGGCACAATGGGAGGGGACGAGATCTCCATTCAAGCCAGTGAACCCTCATTGTTTCGGTCCAGGGATGCCTCGGCTAACGAGGGAAAGAGATCTCCGGCCATTTAGTACAAGGCAACGACATCCATTACATCAGCGTCATTTATGGGAAAGTATTTCGCTGAATTCGTGGAATCGTTTTGCGCGTGATCGAAAGATCTACTTTACCCTCGTCCAGTTGCAATCAGTCTTTGTCAACGTTAACAATAGAGAAGGGATCCCGCCTGATAAAACGTTGAAACTCTTTCAAGAAGCGAAAGAGAAATAACACTTTGTTGGTGCAGCGGAAAATTTACTATCATTCAATTTCAAAAGTAATGAGACGCCGGAGCGTCGCACAATTGAAAATATCCTCGAAAAGGGTGATCAACGTTCGAACAGCGACGACGAATATTGGTCAGACTTTGTTAATAGCTTTTCCAATTATTAGTGGTATTTGAGCGGGGTTGGATCAATGTAAAATTGAATAATACCTCAAGCATGAAATTTAATTAATTTTCGTTCTACAATTGCGTTGCGTCCACTGCAAATATTACGTGTATTTTACTAGATTGATCGAAATTACTTTGGGGATACAAAATTTAATATACGTCCTATCTGGTTCATTTTTCATGATTGCTCATTTGCACTTCGGATCGTATATGACAGCGTGAAAATATTTTTGATTTGAATAATTTAGCGAGGGGAAATTTTGGGATTCTGCGATACAATATTTTGTATAAATATGAAAGGATACACGATTTAAAAAAAAGGGTAGATACGAGTGGTTGGGGACGCGGGTGATTTAAATTCGCAAGGGTCGTAATCTTGAAACCGGGTATTAGTTCGATCGTAGCTAAAATATTGCGAAAAAAGTTTTGGCCCGGGAACGGCCGCGATATAAAGCATGCACGCGCGCACGTATAATCTACGTGAGAGCACGTACAGGGGCGAATTTGTCGGATGGTGCTATAACGCGGCCATGTAAAGCCCCGCCGAGTAAGGGAGGGTCAGGGCTGGACAGCGCGATAGCAATGCCCCGAGCCACAGACGAATGTTGAGCGCCTTACCGTCCGCTTACTGATAACCTCCCTTCCTCGCTGTAACCTCTTTTCAGTATTTATGGCCGGTAACTTAAATTCTGAAACGTTGGACACGCGAGAAATTAGCACCGTACGCTGCCGACTGTAGCTGCAACTGCGAAGATAGACGCGGACACGTCGAAATTTCATGTATCCCGTTTTAATTCTACCCATCGGTAACTATTTTCCACCCTCCACGTTCGGATAACGCGTAACTGCGTAGGGCATTGTGCCGCGCTTTGTACGAGCTGCGAAACGTTGGCTGAACGATTGGGTTATTTCTTTTTGGTGTGTTGACCTTATCTCCGCGACCGACTTGAAGCAATTAAATACTTTTCTAATGTCGCTAATTAAACGATTAGTAAAATGAATACAGTTAAAAGAATAATACGATTATTCCTTGTCGCTGCGATTTTATGACCTTTCTCTGACGTTAATTGCATTTTACTTCGCAATATCGCATAATATGTATCATGTTTCTTCACACTGCGCAGTTTCGAGTTGAGATTTCAATTAATTAGTTTCGCTACTATTCCGGTAGGGAAATCATCCACCACAGACATCTCGTTTATGGTAATTTCATTTAATATACAAACAAAGTGTACTAATTAATCCACCTGAATGTTCCAGATAATGTGCGACATATACTCGTCTATTGGTAATAATTCATCCGTTTATGCAAACAAAGTTAAATATCACACGTGTACATTCGCGCGTATCGGTCATCTAATTAATTCTAACGCTTATTTATTCTTTGCATAACAGGCAATATGTGAATCGTATTTCATGTTAAATATTTGTATCAGACAGTTAGAATTTTACTAATATTGACTAATCGTAGGTGTGCTTTAGTATAGTATTTTGATTTTGCCCCCAAAAGAAATAGTTTTAAAGAAATATCAATTTTCGAAGGCAGCTAACAGGGAAGGGCAGACGTTCGGACGTTGAAATCGCGTGGCACGGGATACTTCCGTTTTGTCGTGAATGGAGGTCGAAGGGACGAGCAGAACGAGGGTGGAGTTGCGACTGAGGAATACACCGAGATAGGGGAAAAATGGGCCGCGGAAGCAAGTAAAAGGGACGAAGGGGATCCACGTACATCCAAGACGATGCTCGTAACCCTCCTGGATGATAACCGATTCGCCCTACCCGTTTCCCGCCCTTTTGCCCTACTTTTCCATCGCGAGGAGATCGTGGATCTCCCCAACCCTTCCAATCCCCCGACGATTCGCTGCTGCTTTTTGAACCGTTCTAGGAGTAGCAATCTTGGAGAGAGCCGCGCCTTCACGATCCACTGGATTAACCCTTTTCACTCGAGAGGTGACTCACGGTCACCACTAGGTTTGACGCAGCAAATCAACCAGCAATAATGTTTGTTTAAATTTAATTTCTATTGAAACTCGAAGCGTCAATAAAATGATTGTCGGTGAGACAAAGATGACCTGATTCTCAAATCTCAAATTAAAGATCCCATTTTCGAAGTCAATCTAACATCATCATGTGTTCAAACATGCTTCCAGCCTATCGCGAGCCTTTGCTGGAGAAGAATTATGCGAAATATTTTTTTGAACGATCCGATTCGAAAAGTTTCCCGATATACCGGGTTCGTATACAGATTTGCGCTTTCGCAGTGTCATCAGCGCGGCGTATAGCGGCCGTTTAAACTTTTACAATAATTGCGAACGAGCAAAGCGTTTTCCTTGCCATTCCACGCGACAATATCCGCGCTCGCGAGGCAGATTTAACGTTTGGGCCCGGTAAAACTGGCACGCCCACTAGCCAACGTTTATTCCAATATTTATTTTACCCATTTCCCTTGTTCCACACCTTCGTACCACGCTCGCCCGCCGCGTTTCGCGCCGTTCTTTTTTGCACCGTGGCTGATTACGAGATTAATCAGAATATGCACGTATTCCCCGCAACGGAAACACAGTGAACCATCTGCCGGTGGAACTTGGTCAATTTTTACCAATACCACTTTATGTTTAAAATACATATTTGTTTTTCTTACAAAATTTCTCATTCTTTCTGATTCTGGTTGTTCAATTACAATTCATTCCTACTCTAATCGTTACGTCTTCAATACACATATTGACATCGTGTATTTATCCTACTCCTTCTTCTTACCTAATGACGTAATAAAATAATGAATAAAAACAGAACTACGGAGTTTGCCACATTTTCGTTATTTCACCCTACCCTATCAGAATCGTTTCGATTCCGAGTACGATTGCACTTCGATGGAGATGCAAGGTTGATAGACGAACGAAGGACCTACGGAGAGGGTGACTCGTTTGTCCGAGACGAAGAATAGGGTGGAAAAATATACATGTCACCGGGGCTGAACGGTGGGGTACGGGCTGGAGTCGTTAGCGGAGATAAGAGCGGATAGCGGCGGAATGGTAATGGAAACTCGGAGAGTTCCACTTATTATGCCGTAGCATTATGTAAATACCGGAAGGCTATTACAATTTTACAACTTACTAGGAGTGGCTTTATAGTTTCATCGCTCCAAGGCCCGTCTCGTTCGCGTACTTCGTTCTTCAGTTTCCTAGCGGCTCGAGTCCTACGGATGGACCCTGGCGTATGCGCTCCTATCTCCGTTTTACTGGCTCCCCCTTCGTCGCAAAAATGAAATTGTCGCGTGGAAGAAGCCGTATAAATTTCGCTAGGACTTTGAAAATCCGCTACCTTCCGTCCCCGCGTGGTTACGGTTTTCGTTTGTGGATACGTAATTGAGGGATTTGTTTTATATTATAATTAACGAGAAGGTGTGTTTATATACCAAAAAAAAGTAATTCCAATTGAAGCGACGCCGGTGGGTGGCAAACGTCATCGTTCTTAATGTCAAGCTATATATATATTTTTAATAGATCCCATCGAGAGGCAATTTCATCCTGGCAGTCGATTAATCCATCGCTTCGACAGCTACGTTCGCGTAACGCGTGGTAATTTTTTATCAGCGGTTCTCGAAACTTTACGAAGATAAAGCGAGAAACTTCATCCCCACGAATCGTCCACACTCAAGAGCCGACGAAGACAATCCATCAAATGATTTCGGTAGCCGGAAAAACGGAGGCAGGATAGCGATCCTCGAGTTTATCTTTGCTCGTCTCGTCAGTGGTTAAGTATCGAATGCTGGATGCTTCGACAGCGAGCGCCACGTCTTTTTTGACCCGTGGTAAAATTAATAATTGTATGTTTGAGTAAATCGTTTTCATTTATTAAAACATTACTTCAGTAATTGAAATCTGATAAGAAATCTCCTTAATCCTGGAGTTAAAAATAAATTATAGTGTCCTTAGAATATAAATAAATACGTTTGTAATAATCCATAAAAGAATTCCAAATGGACTTAAGAAAAATAAATTCAAAACGATACTTTAAAATTCACCTCTATACCAGAACAGTCCCTAATATAAAAATTCCATCAAATTCATTCTTTACTCCTAAGCCCAAGTAAAAGTATGTAAATTCGTAAACTCGTTCCTCATTTCATTTCATACTCCAACCTATATCCTGCTTCCGGCCAAACGGATCCTTCTCTCCGCGAGTCCCCCATCCAGGCGAATCCCTTGATGCTCGGTGAATCTCGAAATCCCTACGATTTGGTCGTAAGCGGGAGTCCGCGGATTCCCTTGAAACTTCCACGAAGTAATTACAAGCTGGCCCGGGCCGTGTTCCTCGCGCGAACCAATCCGCGGGTCGTCTCGACGCGGGACAAAAGAGTTTCTCCCCGCTGGTTGAAAGAAGCACCCGCGCCGTGTCTCCGGGCGTCCCCGCCGCGACGCCCGGTTGAAGTGTCTCGTTTGCACGACAATGCGCTCATTACAAAACCGGGACCCGGCGTAGCGGAGCGTAATAAAATTTCAGCGGCTCGGCCATCTCTTAGGCCGTGGAACCCATCCAGCGGCTGGGATATCAGGAAACTTCAATTCTCTCTTTCGGCACTTCCGGCCGAGCCTTAGCAAGCGAGCCAGCGCTGGTGCAACTTCATTCGAATAAGTGGTTCCCCTTTGCCTCGCGTACCTTCGTCTCCCTCTTGTTCACTACTCGTTATTTATCCGCGTTCATCTCCCTTATTTCGTCGACGCCCTTCTCTCTCTCTCGCGCGCGCGCGCGCGCACTTTCAACCCCCTAGCCTGTTTCGCGAACCCCTTCGACGGCGCTCTCCCCCTTTCCCGGCGTCTGTCACTCCCGAGTTCTTTCACAGCAGGGGGGCGAGGGGGCAGGTATTCGGCCGACGAAATCGAGGCGAGTCGTTTATTTAATTTTCGAGATCCAGCCGTTTTATTTTCATCCCCGGGACTTTATACACTTCGCTGATTAGCCAGCCCCACGGTCGAGCTCGCGAGGTATCCACCCGCCTCCCATGAGAGGAGAGGGACACAGGGATAAGAGCGCGAGCTGGGTAGGATGGGGATTAGAAAGAGAGCGGGTTGAGTTCAGGACCACGGGTAGGTAGAAGGACTTGCGCCTGGGGGTTTGCGTTACTCACCGGATATAGAGAGGTCTAAGCCCAGCCATCACTGAAATTACCAGAGTTTACCTCTTCTGCCGTTTCCGCTGTATTCAGTTCCCTTCTCCCCTTGCCGTCGCCTCCACCCTTACGCCCACGTCCCTCGCGTCTCTTTTCCTTCCATCCGCCGCGGAGTAGCTTCTCTGCGAAATTTTCCACGCTGGCGGGCTTTATTGCGTTGCGATCGTGTTATTAAGACGTTCCGTCTGAATAACCGTTTTTTCCTTGTTTTCTTCGTCGCGCTGCTCGCGAAAGCGTTCCGTAGTAATTAGCCTCACCGCGACGCAGCGTCGCCACGCTGATTCCCTCGGCAGCGCCGTTATATCCCCGTCCTGAGACGCCATTCTCGATGCTCGCTCCTCGACTCTCCGGTTTCACCTTTTCCCTGTTCAATCCGTGACACCGCGAGGGCAAAGTGAATGGTGTCGGACTTGTACCAAGACTGGCAAGACGATCTGTTTGATCTGGAATATGCGTGACTGAAAAGATGGTCTGTTTTGGATTCAAGTAAAGGATACCAAAGTTACGTTTCTCGAACAGACGAAAATAATGCCATTTTGTCTCATTGACTAAAATATGTAGAATAATCTAGTAATAGTAATTATGTAGAACAAAGAACTATTTATAACGAACACGCACGACTAATTTTAACGATAAAGTGGAGAGTTCTTGAATCATATTTCATTTTATTAAGCGACGGAAACGTCAAGGAAAATGGAGAGGCGTTCGCGTTGTTTCCGTCGCAGCGGGATCCGTCAATGAACGTTTCGAGTAGCAGAGAGAATATGCAAGATACGAGACATCGGATTTCCCCTCGTATATAGTTTCAGAGATTCCGTTTTGAATGTACCTCGTAGCTATACCCTCGATCCACTTTGGTCTCCTTATGCCCGGAAAACTTTTCAATATGGAAGCCGCGTACCAAGCTCTTTACTCCGGTGCTGGTACGCTTTTCCGCGCTGCGTGTCGCGGTGGAAGTACGCGTCGAAGAAAATAGAGACCTCGTTTCAACCGAGTATACCAATAGCTTCAGAATCGTAATTGTGGTACGTTGTTGTCACTGCTGGGACTCCTGGGAAGATGAGTTTCTGATACGCGCTGAATCTGGGTCGTCTGGGATGCAGCTAGTGTCGGGAAATGTTTGGAACGTACGATTCCGCATTGGATAACTCGATTTGACGGCTGATCGAGGAATAAACGTCGCTGAACCGGATTCGTTGTTTCTAAGCTCGCGTCTAACTGGTTTTGTCAAACTAGGACTCGGTTGGACGTTATAATCACGAAATGTATCTTAAATTATTCATCGCGGAAGAGATTCATCTGAACTACATCTATTTCTGAAATAAAATCGTTCACAGAAAATTTCTGGCAAGAGAGTGCAATTACTTTATCGGATATTAATCGAGACAGTCACCGTTCTTCCGTTCCCGGAATAGGGGACGCCGACGACGTCGACGATGGGAATTGACATTACCGATTCAAACAAATGTGAAAAATGTTGTCCAAGAAAGGATCTTTCCCTTGGAAACGGCGTGGTGTGCTCGACGTGGGCCATTCATATTTTATCAGCTCCTTATCAATTTCTTAAGCACGACCGTACCATTTTTCAGCCACCCCTTCCATTCCCTCTGTACGCCACAACCTTCCAGTTCTTTCCAAAGGCTTTTGGCAAAGTAAACATATTTACGAATGGAACTGGGAGGATTCTTTCAAGATCCTTCGGTGGTTTAAATTTAGTCTTCGAAAGTTTAAATTCTGAATTTGATTAAAACTCAATTTGAAAAGACTTTTTAGCAAAACGGAGAAAGGTGTTACATAAATATGTCAATAAATTTCGTCGGAACTCCCTTTTAAAAAATAAACATCTCGTACTGTTTAAAATGACAATAGTTCCCACTTTTACCAAGTCCATCGTCGGAGATCAAAGCGAAAAGTTCTCCAAAGCTTTCCCTTCCACAAAGGAAACTTATTTCTTCGGCTTGTATCGCACGGGTTCAGTGCGAATGTGATATTCATGACTCCCGTGTGCATTCCAGCGTGAGCACTTTTAATAAAATTTGTTTTGACGCTCGGTTAGTAAAATTTATTGAAAATATGGTAATGAATTTCGACACATTCTCGCAAAGGAAATAAAATATCGTTTCTGCTTCCTGCGCATTCCATTTTTCGTGCCAAATATGAACACCTACGTTCCGACGACGTGCGTGAGTGTGCGTCGATCGATAGTAGTTTACAAAAACGGTCCGCACGTGTCTAGAAATACCGATTTTATATTTAGGTGTTGCGTGAGCCGAAATTTAAAACATTCTTTCACCTAAAAACTCGAAAAAGAGATTTGCCTTCGGGTGTTGATATTAGTTTATACGCACAGTCACGTTCACTTTGGATCTACCTCCAAACGTTCTTCTATTTATTTTTCCAGTTATACTTGAACAAAAAAATTCAAACCATCTCTGCTCAATGATAACACGCATAGAAATCTTTTCGATATTTGGACTCGTGCATCTGCAATTAGATGATGGTACGAGTGATAGTTTTTAAAGTAATTACTTTTCGAATGGAAAGACAAACTCATTGCATGTTCCAAAATGTTTCTTTCCTCGTTACGTTTATACCACTATGCTGACAAATCTGATATCGTGTCTTTTGGATCGTGTTTTTGTGTCGCCATCAATAACAGATTTTCTTTCTTTTGCAGATGGTGACAAGGACAAAGAAGATATTCGTCGGTGGACTATCGGCACCGACGACGCTCGAGGACGTCAAAAACTACTTCGAACAGTTCGGCCCGGTGAGTACCTGCTACCTGCACGTTGAAAACTCTCATAAATAATGCCAAGGCTAGGCGCATACAGAGTGCAACACTTCATTAGCGATCGTCTCTGTTAGGAGCTATATTATATACTAAAATAATGTTCGAAATGTTTTAGTGAGATTCAGAATTCAATTTCAAGGCCTTCTGCTTATCAATATCATTACTGTTATGTATTATTTTTCAATAATAATTTTTAATTTTTAATTGATGTGTATTACAACATATGGTGTGTCGGTGGTCGACAAGTTGCGAGTGCATCCCTCGTAAGTGTAGCGATGCGCGGTGATGTCGCGTAGCTCGGTGACAAACATTCGACGCGCGGATCGTGCATCAATGACAGTCGGTTGCGTCGGGACGCTTCGTCATTGTAGCCAAAATCATTGGGGGCATGGTCGGTGCTTTTCTCGTCACGGACATTGCCGGTGATCATTGTCACGGGACCGTCGAATCATTATTTTCAACGGGAACGCGCCGCGCTGGACACATTGTCGATACGATTCAGCATTCTGCTTATTTCCTGCGCGTGCGGTCGTCTAATCCGACGCCCACGGTGGAACGCGAAATTTGACAGGGCCAATCGTGGAAACAACGAATTCGTCCCCGTCACCCCCACTCGCCCAATTCGCGGCGTTTATTGTTTCAGCGATTTTAATGGCCGCGGCTCGCGAGCCCGCTTTTATTGCCGCGGGACGACACGATCGCCTGACGTTCACGCGTTCAGCCTGGACTATTACTATTTCAATAGAGTTCTCGATGAATGGCGAATCCGATAGATTCGTATTTGGATCACTGTAACGATCCCCGTGTCGACGCACAATTTTCACTTCACTTTTACCGCCACGAACCTCCCCACTTTGCACGAATTTTATCCTGTTTTTGGGGACAATGGAGGCATCCTTTGGCTACTCTGTTCGTGGAGTTTATCGGGGTTTCAGTTAGCCATAGAATTTTTGAACGATGTTCCTAGTGCCACTGTGGAATCATTTAAAGACGTGTTTCTAAAAATGTTCATAACAGAACTAGTTTTCTAGACCTTCCTGACAGTCAATTTGAAAACAGCTGAACAAATACAGTTATAATTATTTTATTTAAATGTTTCAATCTCTGAGTGTTTTTTGGTAATATGAATGTTTGATCTACATAAAATGAAAAATCATCTAGTTATAAGGAAAGCAAAGTACCAGCATCCATCAGGGGTTCATAGTAGCAATCCGCGCGAGCGTTTCGTTGTTAGTGGGCGTGTGTAAGTCGAGCTATGATTCTGGAAATGATCAGTGCGCAGTCTCAATATTTGCTCCAGCGGTGGCACGTCTCGTAGTCGGATTGTCGGCAAATACTTCGGGACAGCCGTTGGAGCCAATCAGGATTTTGGCAGCTGAACGTCGGGCCACGTATCACCACCACGTAGCGCCACCTTCAGCGACCATTGAACTTCCGGAATACTCGAGACGTCCTTCTCTCGCCGGTGGTTAAGTGATTAGGAATTGGTAGAAGGACCACCTGAGACGAGGATTTCTGCTAATTAGCCTTTATCGACCTCTGGCGAGGCTGCGCGGACCATTACGCGTTATTGTGCGAACTTCTCCCGGCTTCTATCGCCTCGATAATAGCCGTCGCGATTCATCGGCTCGGTGTATGAGACAGATAATGGTGCTTGAGCGTGATTTATGTGGCGGTGGCAGTTGCCTGAAATCGTTTCTCGTTCTGGCGATGAAGTAAATAGATTTAACGGTTTGGTAATTGGTAATAACGACCACCGTTTGGCCTTTTTCTGGCACTTCGGTCACCCACTGGGGGGGGCGGGGAGTGAAAGTGAAATTATTCTGGGGGAAACAAACGACTGTCTGGCGTGGAATACATTAGACAACTAAACGCGAACTGATTTCGTAGCATTCTAGACTGCACATGTTTTTGCAGATTCATATTTTCAGAGGTGCAGAAAAAAAAAATTGATACTTACATGAAATTTCTATTAATATTTGAAATGAATAAACATGTGCAGTCTAGTGATAGTAGCTCAATTTAAAATTGAGACTTTACCTTAAAATTGAGAGAAATTAAAACGGAATGCGTGTGACGCAGTGTGGGCCATTATAAAACTTCAAAGTACGTATCTCAGAGCGTATGTAAATGCTTGTTTAAAACTGTCGATATACCGTCCTCGTATTTGATCAGAGATGAGGTTTTGCGCGAGAGGGACGGGGCAATGAGGTTGGAACAGAGGGAATCGGATGGAAGGAGGGAAGAATCGCGATGTCGACGGTTGTCCGCGGTTCGTGGCACGAGTCAGAAATGGATTTGAGATATCAGAGCGAGGCACTATCTCTGGCCTAGCCTCTTGACTCGTCCCCAACCCCTCTTTCTATCTTTTTCAACCTTCTCTTTCGTTCTCCGTGGAAAGTCTCGTCCGGTACCGAATGCAGAGCTTCCTGCTTGCTGTGGCTCGAGTTCGTTTTCCTGGTCTGTCTGACCCACATACCAAGATAAGATCGGGCACACACACACACACACACACTCGGTAGAGCTTTTTTCCGATAATCGATGACGAATAGACACACTTTGTTAAAATTTAGTCGTAGCGTTTGATCGACTGGAAAGTTATTTCGATAAACTTTGTTAATTAACTTTGGATTCTTCCAAGGTAAAATGTAATTTTATTTCATCATGGTATACTTTTTATTCGTTCAAGATTTTCATTCACGATGAGGGTATCTAAATTCGATAGTAACGTAGTCGTTGCTTCGAATTTCTTACATTCGTATAATTATTAAGAAGTTAGTAGAAGCATTATTGTTTTTTTTATTTTCAGTAAAGTGGCAAGCTTTAAACCAATATCTGCTGTGAGCAAGTACACGAATAAGCGTGTCCGTGTTCGAAACGTAAGCGCACGGTCCTAACCTTATATCATTTGCTGGCCACTTCAGGTCGGTCCGGTTCTCCGCGACCCCTACGTATCCAATGCCATACACTGCGACGAAAAAGGGCCAGGAACGAGATCTCCACCACTGAAATACCGCTACCCATGATTCCACTGATAAAGCTAACGGCATTGCTGGTAAATTCGTTATATTCAGCTTCCTCGCGATATCCTGAATCGTGTAGACGCTCGTGGCTTGCACTGTATCGACAGTGATTTCATTGACCCCCGATCGAGTTAGGTCTTCGTGGATTCTTCTTCCAACTCTAAAATAGGTCTCGGTTCGAGAACAGTGATCTTAATTCGATCGCGATTCCCATCTTAGTTTCCACGTTGGTCCGAATCTCTGGATACTTGAATACGAATAGTCACTCGTAATTTAAACTTAAACGTGGGAAATGGCGAAAATGGAATCTAATGGAATGGATGTTGAGATTGGGAAAAATGATTAAAATGTGAGCACGTTTCGTATTCTCTTCTGGATATTTATTGTTCAAGTTTCACCTGTGTTGAACACATTTATGTACAATGTATTCGTTAATAATGATAGAGTAGAATATATTATATTACTTTAGATTTATATTACTCGAGTTTCTACGATCGTTGTTTTAACCTTATTCCTCGAGTGGAAGCAACGAGCATCCGTCCAAAGTTCCATCGAAACGTACGTCTGAGGTTCTGTTCCTCAGCCCGCAACAAAGGGTACACCCCGGGCCCTTCTTTCATTGGTCGTCCGCTGTTTCGTTAAACGGGTATCGTTTGAGGAAAGCCTCCCCGCTCGCGCAACAGAGTAATTATAAACTTGACGCGGCCTGAATAAACCAAGGGATCCCAGCGAGATAAGTAAACACAATACGTTACCAGGAGGAGAAAGTCGAAGTTTCTCGCGGGCTCGAGCGCGGGCGTCCCGATAAAACGAACCAATCTTCGTGCCTCCAATCGGCCAATCTCGATGACGTAATTGTCTTTCGACGAGCTTAGGAAAGCGAAGGGTAAACTTCCCCGCAGGTTTCGCCAGACCGAGCGCATCGCCGATAAGCGATCGCCCGAGTAGCAGAAGTTCGGTTTGCGGGCGCGGAATTAAACGAGCTTGTCGAGACGATAGTTTGAAGGAGCGGACGCTGAGGGGAAGAGGAAAAAAGAAGAAGAAGAAGAGCGAAGAGGGACTGGTCGACCAATCCCGGGACGCGTTAATTCTTAATTTCTTAATTTCAAGTCGACCGTTATTCACGGCGTCAAAGAGATCTCGGGGCCGACGGTTACGTACTTCGTCTTTCTCTTTCTCTCCACCCTTCGTCCCGGTCGCTTCGGCTGTCGAACGAAGCCAGTCGAAAGTTGAAAGCGAGTGCAATTAAGCCCTGGGCTCTTCGGGGATCCATTCATTTTTCAAGGAACCTCGTCGAATACCCTTATCTAAGTTTTAAATCGCGCAGCTCTCGACGACATGCGGCACAGCCGGAGAGAGAGAGAGTGAGAGAGAGAGAGAGAGAGAGAGAGAGAGAGAGAGAGAGAGAGAGAGAGAGATAGCTGGTCAGTGGGAGCGGCACGATGAAAGGTTACAATTTGCATCCAACCGTGGTAATTATGTGTGGTCAGGTGTTAAGCCTGGTACCGCTGATTGTCGACGGTATAAAAATTCATGAAAGTGGCCTCGATGAAACAGCATTCGTTCCCCTTGGCAATTTTTTTTCCCTACGAGGCATTGGTTCGTTAACCAGTCTACGCTTCGCGCGCTCGAAAGCGCTCGATACGCGATTCGGGATGTCTGATCGACTGTGGCGCGATCAGCATTATCGATTGGCGGGGACTAGGGCTGCGATTATTTGTCCAATTTTTCTATATCGAGAGCTTGTTGAGGATTCTCTGAAGGTTTCTCGATTTTGGTTTTTAATCGGACACGCATGGTATTCGAATATATAGTCGATCTCACGAATCTAGTTACTCGAAACATCCAATCTATTCTTCTAAAATACTGCACTTGAACGCGAAGAAATAAACCACGATTTCAAGGGTGATGGACACCCCGTATCGTGGCCATTTACTACCCGAGTCGCTAATAATTGGCCTGTCTCACCTGTGGAACACGTGGCCCAGTGGCATCGCCAGGATTTCTCGACTGCCGGCAGCGCCTGCGCGGACGAATAAATAAATTTAATGGCGCTTGTCACGTAGCAAAACGGGATAAATTCCGGGCGTCTGACAGCCATTTAAAACAATGCCGTCGCGAATACACGCCATTTGTAACCCGATGCTTTTGTTTCACGTTGCTATTCATACCAGAGGCGCCCCTACGCCCGCCGCCGTCGCCCGTTCTGTATATCCTCTCGACGCCCGCCATCGTCCTACCAACGCCAAGCCCAAACCAACCGAACGACGGCGTTGATAGTAAACCTGCTCTCCGATTCACAGATTCATTTTTTATCCCCGATAAAAACGCAATTAAGGCTGCTCGATAAGGCGCGAATCCATGGCGACCGGAGCCATTGTGCCCCGCCCTTCTCGCGAACTCGATTCGTCCGTCGGCTTGGAAACAATTGGAACGTTATTCTGCAAAAATTTCGACCTTTGGTAGAGTAGAGGGTGGTTGGTAACTGTTTGGGGGGAGGTGGAAGAATCTGTCCGTTGCCAATGGTATGTAATAAATCCGCTATTATCGCCTGGGTTTCGAGGTTTAATTGCTCCGCGAGACGCCAGCAATTTCGCATCGATTTTCCTATTAACATTTTTTTTCGACACTATCTTCTATAGTTGGTATTCTTAATTAATTCAAGCACGATGCAAATATATCGAGATGTGTATTCTCGAAGTACTTACGGGTACGACTGGCAAACTACCACCTTGAAACATTACCCTCCGTAAGCAGGACAAACAATTTGTCGCTTAGCTCATTTCTTCCCTTTTTTACGGCCACGTGTGCGAGAGAATTTAATTGTGAATCCTTCTGGAGAGGCACGAGGATTTAAAGCGCTACTCGTGTAAAGTGATTACCCTATCTCGCGTTAGATGTTTTGCTCCGACTACCCTAATCCGTCAGCGTTTCGCCTCTGTTTCGAGCCAACGGGGCCCCCCGTTGGAAGATCTTTCGCTTTTTTTCCGAAATCGCTCAGGCTCGAACAAGGGTCGAGAATCTCGCGGTGGGCTTCGCTGCGAGAACGTTTCTTCTTCGGGGATAAAGAATACAGGCTGAGCGAAGGCGCTGGGCCGCGCGGAACGAGATTTATGATGGTCCTTTATTCCAGCACTTAGGGGGTCGACTTAAGTTTGAGCAATTCATTAATTTCGCTGCGTTTCGGTACGGCCGTGGGGACGCGTCCTGTTTCTACCCTCTTTAGACGGTGATCATGCTCACCTCTTCCCTCTTAACTGGTTTGACTCGTTCACTTTTGGACACGAAACTAGGAAATCATAATGGACTCCATACTTCTTATAATTTTCTATTTGAAATTTTTATTAAAATTCTGAATTTTTAGAAATATTATTTAGGGTTGTAACTACTATACTCGTTTATTTAAACTTAGCAAATTTCAATTTTATTCTTCGGTGTAGATTTTGAAAATGTCTTGAACCTAGTAGTCCGACTGACCGGAGCAGAAAGTGGAATGTATCCGCGCCAGGTCAGACACATCGAATATTCTGACATTATTGAACTGGACGATTGATTTTATTATTTGAGAAATTTATTTGAGCTCCTGAAAAATTCAATCACCAGTTCATATTTCTAATATTGAGCACCACGAATATCTTCTCGATAGATTTACTCTTTCAATAAATTCAAAATTATGTTCGAAACCTTTAACCTATAAAGCGAATTGAAACTCGCTTCTGAAATATTTCCTGGGCTGAAATTTGTAAATGTTAGAAGGATTAAGTGCTCCTCGAAAATATAATATTGGAAATAAAATTAGTAAAATTTACGAGTACCATTTCTATATTACTTTTAATAAAATTGTTTTAACAATTCGTTCTGTAATATATTGCACGGTACAGTATTATTTTATTACTGTAATAAATGAAAAACACCAACATTGATAAACCTTTTCTACATGCACAGTCGGCATTGTTCGCTTCGTATACAATAAATTTCATCTAGAAGCAGAATAAACAAATATTGTCATTTATTAAATTCTATTAGTGCGTCACCGCTCGAAAAGAAACGTGGTTTAACGTCGCATTAAAAAAATTTCGCATTCAGTCGACTTTCACGTCAAAGAATAAAATTTCAACTGTAGAACAGAGAGATATAAAATTCATATTTCGTCGCATTAGCGGCAATTTCTCTGAAAGAATTATTATAAAAAATAAAATGAACAAACGGTTAAACGCATTCAATAATGATTGAAATTCTATTGTCGGCGAGTCTTTTCATTCGAACAAATGCTTACCGTTTCGTCGAGGAAAACGTAAAAAATTTCCAGCCGAAAAATTAAAAACATTATCCTAATTGTGCTTTTTTAGAGCATCGCAATTAAAATGTTACCGTGAAAATGAAAATGCGTCACGGCCACCAAAAGCGTAGGCGGTTTTTGTTCCGCGAAACACTTTCATTCAAATTTTCTAATTAATTCGTATAATCGAACCCAGGCGACTCTATTAATTCCCAGTAACCTGAACTACCACGCGCGTTGTTCGTTCGCGGGCCTTTCGTTGTGTTACGTCAATTATTATTTTAAACTGCAATTACACGTCACCGTGAACGCGCTTTTCCACAAAACGCAATTAACCCGGGTGGTTGCTCGTTTACTCGAATACTTATTTCACGCGAAAGCACTCGGTTTCGCGTTTTAATTCACCAACGGCGAAACTTATGGCCCACCTTTTCCCTTCGTTACTTCTTTGTGGAGAAATCGCTGTGTAATTTGCGAAAACATCCGAGCACGTAATCTTCGACACGCGGAGCGAGAAAACTCGATAACAGAGTCCTAAAATTTGCCAACGATCTTTTGATCGAGGCAGCTTAAGATTTTGACTTTCTTTTTGTACAAGTTTAAATACAAGTGGCAGCCTTCCATTATTAAACCGTAGATTATACGAACAAAGGGTCACTCTTTTCGAAAAGTTTGTAAAGTAAAATTACACTTCAGTAACTCCCAACCGCTATTTTCGACTGAGTTTAACATTCTCGGTAAACCGTTTGTGTTTATCCTAGAAAAAGGGACCGAGCATATCAAAGATCGAAATGTGCTCCAAATTTTTGAGCAGTAGCGCACACAGCGTGGCAAGGAAAGGAATACGGTTATACTTTCGAATTACGTTCACGTCCGGAATATCGATGAGTCTCGTGTTTGAATTTTGACCACGTTTCGTGAAATCTGTCCCACTCTGCGCCGTGACGAGGGGAGAAACCTTGAAACAGAGCTCGTTGGGAGACGAATCTCTGCGCCGAGGTTCGCGAGTCGCGTTTCTCCAGGCGTGAGGGTCGCGAAGCCAGGGTGCAGATGCTAGGGGGTCGGGGGACAAAGACAGAGTGAGAGAGGTTCAGGGAGAGAGAAAGACAGAGACAGAGGGGGTTGAGAGACGTCGCAGCTCGCAACTCTCGTATGCTTGCTTGTCGCAGCTTTTGTCTGGCGATGCAAGCATCATTAGCGTCGGGCGTAATGAGCACACTAATCACCAACCGGCTGCGTTGTGCCTAGTGGAGCACCGGGAGCTGAAGGAAAAAAGCATCGCGCCTTGCCGGAGACGCGACGGTGACGGCAAGAGGGAAAAAGCGGACATAGGGCAAGTGGCAGAAGTGCGCGAAGGGGGAAGCACTCGGTAGTACGTGTGCAGAAAAATTCATGGCGGGAGTGGTTTCCCCAGCGGGAATCAGGGATGTCGGGGTGTTGAGGAACGGGGAGGGACGTTGAACGTCCTTCGACGCGCGAAAATCAACCGGTTATTGTCGCGAGGAGATCGCTGTTCGATCGCTATCGGGCTTATTGCCGGTTGGACTATGCTCGAATATATTCCTGTTGAAATGATCCTTCGAATAACGTTTCATAGTAATGAATTTTCATTCGAATCTATCTTTATTCAGATAAGCTTCTCAAAGAATATAAACTTTTTCTCCCAATGCTTGACTTATTATACCGTGATAAATCATCCCCGTTTCACCTCGCCCTACAATGTATGCGATACATGCCAGAAGGAACTGTATTAATTGCAAGGATTCGGAGTAGCGACGAAGCCGGTTTGAAAATTAGGTTAAACAAACCGAACGGAGCATTAATCTTCGTTTTAATCCGCGAATTCGAACAATCTCTACGTCAATTTCAATATACAGAAAATTTTGATAATGGCGAACCCGGAGGAGATGAATTTAATCTGTCAGAATTGTCTTTGTTAAACCCGCGCGGCCAGGGGGCTGCGGATGCTCCTCTAATTCGGTTCAGGCTTTATTGTATAAAATCTTTCACGATGGAAAACTGGCACACGCGTCCTCTCGCCGACGTTATTTTGGACCTTTCCCCTAACCGTAATGTGTTTTGGTTCGCTGTCAATACACGGGAACCGTGGTTACCTGATTACTGTAATTATCGTGATACAGATTTACGTATTTGCCATGTCTGTTGCGGGAAATCCGTCGCATCTGTCATGTCGGCCGGCAGGATTCATTACTGTAATAATTACATAAATTCACGTTACGTTACCGCTAATTCGTAATCACGTATTACCATAATTATCTGTTACGGCGATTCATAATTGCACGCTGTGGTTGTAATACTGCCAAGGACACCGTTTTACCCCATCCCCCTCCACGCTGCTTGAATTTAATTAATTCTATTTTCAATATAATGCGGTCTCGTGCTCGTTGGCTAGAAAATGTTCAGGTGTAATGCGGGAATTTAATGTCGTCGTATTTGCAAAACAATGCGGTCTCGTGTTTGCCGGCTAGGAAATTTTCAGGTGTACCGTGCCAAATAATTTGTATTCTTTTCTACATAACAACATATCGTAATGTAATTACGAGCTTAACGATATTATAGAAATAGATCAGAGGAATTGCCCAGGATAGAGAGAATAGAATTCAGAAGATGGAAACATTGTTTAACGAATGATTTTTGTCGAACACTCGAAGCGTTTTCTCGTAGTGCGAGTCAACGATAATGGCGGCCGACGGGTTTCGGGAAATCTGTTTAGAATTGATTCGAATGCAATAGTCATTCCGTAAGAAGTTGAGTGGGGCAGTAAACGGTGGCCATTTGCATTCTCAGGTAACAGTTTATCGCGCAAGTATTTGCTCGCTCGTTTCAGGGCGTGCAGGCCATTTCGTGCGAAGTGCCGTTTCAACGCAGAACTCGCGCCATTTCCAACCCGCACGCCGCGCCGTCTCTTATTTCGTCGTTAATTTTGCATCGTGAAATCGTCGACGCGACGTTGCATATTCGAGAACGCCTGTGAATATTTCTGCCCGCGTATTCCTACCATTTTGTGCACAAAAAGTCTTTCCGAATTCCGCTATCTACATAATTCACTGTTTCAACTTATCGGTCTTATAATGCAGACCCGTCTCGAGACAAGTCTTGTTTCTTTAATTTCACTTACTTCTCAGTATTTATATTTTAATGTATAACTTCACAGACTATTATTAATTTACATTTTATATAAAAGATGATTAACGCCGAGAGATACTAAAAACGGAAGCATAGTATAAAAAGCATTTTCTATATTAAACTTGATAAAGTCGACCAAACATTTTCAGTCACAACTTAAGTAACAATTCACGTCACAAATCCGCCAGCCGGTTCGGAAAGTTTAGTCGTGAAGAGGAAGTTTTCGTTTAACGCGTGTGCCATCGACGTCTTCGTGGAACGCTTCCCTCTCAACATGGCGGGTCACATAACCGTTGAGTATACCACGAAAGGTTCGATTCCAAGTATTCGATGGCAGCTTTGGAACGAGCTAATCGACGAGGCTTCCACCTGGTGCGCTAGGGAATCGCCAGGACATTGTGTCAAACAGAATCGGCTCGCGAAGTAGGTCAGTCGACGTAAGGACTCTGCAATCTTCCAAATGGTCGTTCACTTTGCGAGGACAGGATGGTCCGAGCACTAAAGTCGAATCTAGACCTCGCTGAATCGGCCACTCGTTCCGTCAGGCCACAAGCGGAAATGGCCTAAACGTCGGACGTCGAGGACCGAAGGGAGGGAACCACGGTAGGAAGGGGTAAACGGGAAGAATTCAGAAGTACTGACACGAAATAGTTTCGGGTTCGTCAACCTGATAAGTCAGAAGATTTGGAAACACCAATAGGGTAGTTCATTACTCATAACGGACAGGAATTTTTCGTTGATGCCACGATGCGAGTCGAAGGGGTGAAATCGTCACTTAGAGAAAAAACAAATTATTTATATTGCATAAACCTAGAATGCAAATTTTATTTAAATTTTGTTTCCATATCTCGCATCTATCATGAAATATATCTATACAAGCATCCTGCATTTTCCGCAAGGGTTGACACCATCCCGTCGAGAATATCACGACGCCATCAAATGATTTATCTCTCATTATTTTACGGACGAACTATGACCTTTTCCGCGTTTTCCTGTTTGCGAACGTCTATTGTAAGAAGGAGGGAGAGAGAGGGAAAGGTCGAGATGAGAGAAAGCCTGTATTTAACAGACCCGTTAAACATTAACTGCCGCTCTGCAGTTTTCCCCTATAACTCCGGGTTAACTTTGATTGCAGTTAACGGCCCCTAGGGATAGTGCCTTTAAAAGGGGCGGAGAAGGGAGGAAGGGAAGGTAGAGCAGGTTGATGAAGGAGGTAACCTTGGCGTGGGCGCGAGGAGTCGAGAGAGAGACGGCGAAGCAGGAAGCGAGGAAGGAGAGGGTTAGACTACAGGAGGCATCTTATAACTTCTTATAATTACTCAAGACTCGAGGGTTTAACTGCTGTTTAATTTCATTCGGCAATTAACCGACGCTTTATCGGTACTCGAAACACCTCGAGCCATCGTCTCGACGGCCATCAACCACTGTTTTATCGCGCGCTGGCACGGGGCTTTCAATGTTGTCGCGTGCAAATCGGAAACGACAGAAATGTGGACGCTGCACATGATCGCGCGGCATTTCAATGACGACATTACGTGCCGAGCATGGAATCCATTAATGCAATTAATGAACGCATTGTGTCTTGCGGTTTACGAGTTACGTGTTTAAGAGTTACAGGACGCGTCCATTCGAACGTTACTCCACGTGCATTAAACGTTACAAAGGCGAGTCGCTGATCGACCGAACGGGAATTATTCAAATGGACGTGTACAGCCACCAACAAAACGATGCCGCCTATCGAATTTGCAAATTAATTTCATTTTCTTTAGTCTGTTCTCGGTCTTCTCCAGGACTTCTTCGGTATATTTTCTGGAAAATTAATAAGAGGAATTATATATTTTATAAAATTAGTAGCAGAAAATATATACTCTATAAATTAACAATATAAAATATACTCACGTCAAAAACAACGTGAGTAGTTGTAAATCGTGACCAGCAATATTTCTCTTACTTTATATTTATAAGTTTATAAGCCTTTAAAAAATTATTTTCTTGTCAACGATAAAATTGTGGGTTGCGTTATTTTCCACCGACGTTGACCAAATAAACAAATATTTTGACAATCGACAACAACCCTGTGTGCCGTCGGTATTTACGTGTGTGTAAACATTCATAGTCGATGGTTGAATTTACTAATGGATGCAATTTATTTACTGCATGCAATTCACGGTGCACGATGACATTTTTATTTCCATATGGAATACGGCGCTTTCTTGTGTAACTTTCAATTGTTAATATGAGATTGAAATAATCAATAAGGGCCACTGTTTATTTGTTTCAACATATCTCGAAAAACATTGATATAATAATCTGAAACTTTAAAATGCATTAACGTGTAACGGGACATATTTATTCTGTTACTACCCATCAATTTCATCGCATCGCAGCACTTTTCACCATGTAACGGGACATGAATTTCGGCTGTTCGAAAATAAAAAGATTTTCAATCTTGTAATATTCGTATCGAAGACTCATTCACACTCCCGGATAATTTCGCGATAAATAACGCTAGACAATAGTGTATACAGTGAAGATTAAGTGGATGGTCAATTCAATTGTTCTCGTGGAGAATCGTAAGGAACTGAACGCCCACGAACAAGAAGGGGAGTAAATACGTTTGTATCGTTGAATTTGCGACCAGCGTGCCAGGCTCTAAATTAAAAGGCAGACAACGAGCGCTTGGAACTGACAAGTAATGAGACGTATAATGATTTTATCGGACGGTTGCCGGTGTTTCGCGATACAATGCCGATTGGACACGAATAATGGTCCGTCCGCATGAGGCATTCGATCGTTGATTGCCCATTCGACCGTCTGCTTCGGACGCTCGTTGCGTTTGACCGCTTCGACGTTTTTTCCCCCCAAAAAAGAGATACAACCATGAAATCCTCGGCCGATTAAACCGAAGTCTCGATTTTAAACGAGCAATTTTACGGTAGAAGATAGCGCTACCTCGACTGTAATAATTCCGTACAGTTGTGCCTGTCTTGCCTGTGCCCATTTTGTGTACATATTTTCTACACCTAATTTATTTTCAAGATATCATACAATTCATATAATATTAGGTCATCGCGTAAGTAATTCTCACGCGTGTTTCCAATTCTACAGCACGTACAACTATAGTTCCTTTTATTTATAAATGCAATACCAGAGTGAATACAGAGCAGGCGGAAGGACGAGTTCGAGCTATCCTTGAAACTAGTCCAAAGTCGCAAATAGAAATCCGCGTAGCCTTCGCTCTTCTTTTTTTGCGGGACTGTTTGCCGAATCAGGAGGTCCGCGACAAGAAAGTCGCGACGTTCGCGGAAACTTGGCGCGGCGTGACCGAAATAAAATGCCCCCGTGTTTGTTCAAAATATTGCGCATAAGTTACGGTAACAAGCCAGAAATCATTATGTGCTACGACGCTAGGAGGACGGGCGAGCCGAGTGGCGGAGGGACGAAACGAGTGACTGCTCTGCATAGTCGGAACGGCGAAACACTCCGACGCGTTGAATTCGCTTCCGTTGAAATTTGTTTATGCAAATAATTCGCTGCAGCGACAAAGTCTGCGAAGGTGGATACACCCTGTTTTCTCTATTCCTCTCTCCCACCACGCTTGCCGTCGTCCATTTGTATTTCAAATAGGGCGGTCGCGGTCATATTCTTCGACTCATCCGTCTTTCATATTTTTCCCTCGAAATGAAATTTCCTCGGTGCCCGGACCGTAACCGAAGCAACGGTAAGAGACGAAAGAATGAAACAAACGACGGTTGGAGAAACAATAGAAACGCGAAAGAACAGAAACGCCACGCGAGAGATTCGAGTAAAAGAACAACATCTGGTCTCCGCGCGAAATTTCTTTCGGTAGATTTACCCTTAGAGAAATACGCGTTCCGGTGTCGAGCAACAAATAACGCGTGTCGACATTAAGGTTACCCCTTTCGTCGTTTCGTGACGGCAGATTTACACGACCCCTGTGAATCACGTTGCGTCGCCAAATGTATTTTTCTGGCTTGAATTAAGGCGCTATCCTGGTCTGAACTCGGGAACACCGGGATACGTTCTGAACCTGGCTGACGTGGAGGGAATTCGAGGTATTTGTTTGAATGTTCGTGTTGGGATTTATGGGTATCCTATCGAACTAGGGAGATTTATATATCCATAAATACGCGATAGTTTTTTTCAATGGACCTGTAATAAATAGTTCCTATCTTCTTCTTTTTAAATAGTCTTTTCCCGGATCACTCGTACTCCTCCAGATCAACGTGCTTTTCGACGTTCTTTTTCAAGAATCGACAAAATGTGTTTACCTCTGTTTCTGCGTCTCATCGATGCGGCGGCGTGCCACTGTTTCCGAGGGTTGTTGTCGTTGGAGAGGGATCGATTTTAAATTCGCGACACAGAAGGGTTCGCACCCTTGGCACGTGCGCCGTAGGTGCACAAAGATCCGGGTCCAGCGACTCGCAACGCCCTCGAGGGAATATTTCACCGTAGGAAACGGCGTCTAGATTACGAGTTTATCTAAATGGCGCCAGAAACGGAGAAGTAACGTTAGAGTTGCGGCCAGATTATGGAGTGGGATCGAGGTCGGCCAAGGTATGCCCGTGGGCTGGGGATGTTTATGGTTTCACGACAGGGAAAATTGTGTCCTGAGGATGACGTTGCGAACTGGAAAGGGATCTCTCTATCTTCCACGGTTTGGTTGCTTTTGGAGCTGCCGGGATGGCAAACGCATCCCTAGAAACACAAATGCACAGCTCGATGATTTACAAAAGATCCTCTTTCGAAGTGGCCCGAGAGTTGCGAAGACAGTAATGGGGATGAAGCTGCACGATGAAATGCAGAGTTGTGTAGTCATTGAGCGCCATTTGATAGTACTTAAAATTCTGAACGTATTTTAACACTTAACTACCACTAAAGTTTATAACTTTGAAAAAGACTTTCTAACATTAACTTGTGTGTATCGTTAAAGGGTATTTCAAAAGCTCTAAATGTTTCCAAAAATTAAGCATTGTTACCTTACACGCATCCTACAGTATAACAAATCTGAAGGCCACTTCATTCGCGAAACCATCTCCAAACAAAATAAAGAATTGGCCCGGAATTCCGTCGAGTGGAACGTTTATTATATTCAAGAATGTCTCTACGCACGAGTAACATCGCTGAGGAATGTAATTTTCGATTACGGGTCACCAAACGAATTCCACGACGATCTTCTCCCCGCTTGGAACAAGCGTTCCCTCGCTAAGGAGATTCTTAACCGGAAAAAAGTCCTCTCCTGGCAACGCTCACGCTTGATTTAGTTGCAAGCCTAACCCCCCTACGAAAAATCGTTTCCTCCGGGGATATGACGTTGTAAATCTAGTGCTCGCCGAGCGAAATCGAAGCGACCGCCGAAGATGAGGTTAAAATCTAATAGTCTGGCCCAATATACTCCTCCAGGAGGCGGAGGAGCCAGCAGGGATGGGGGTCGCGCCCCTCGAATTACAACCGGATGACGAAATTTTGATTTTCTTGGCCGAATGCCGACATTACCCCGCTTACCCCCTCTCTTATTCGATTTTACATCACGACGAAGGAAGCCTGATTACTCTCTGTTGAGGATGTACTCTTGAAATTACGCCTCGTGTTTCAATTGAAAGTCATTCGTTTCTCATATTTCCCTTGGCTTCTTTTTCCTTCGCAGATCCTGCGAGGAGAAACTTGAGTCTCGATCTGGAAAATTTATTCTTGCTTCTTTCCGTCTCATTTCTTTTTCGGAAGTTCTTGATGAAAATCTTATGACGTGGTTCGCGAGAGGAAGCGAGGGAAAAGTGGTACGACTGCACGAGTCTTCGGAAAGACGTTCTCGAGGGGTACACGATGGAAATTCTGCAAAGGTTTTCTATCAAACAGAAAACTCAAATAACGACATTTATCAGTAATTAAATACAAACGAAATAGAATATTTGAATCGTTACAAAAAATGAATACTTGTGATCTAATGAAACTTGGGAGAATATTTTTATACCATTCGCCAAAAAGTTGCTGCCATTGGAGGGTTGAAATTGAAGCACCCATGGAGGACGGATCGATATCGAAAGACGGAAGAGATGAAATTCCCTGAAATTCTCCCGCCTCTAATTAAGGGTTAATTTCAACGATATTTACTTCCTCGGGTATCCGGCGCTATTCTATGCGAGAAGACAGAATGCCTCCTCATGTTGGCGTACTTTGAATAAGACTAACCCGCAGCTGAATGTTCTTAAGAGTAGTTGCTGGCGGGTTAAGTTTCTGCTCGCGAAACTTCAGTTCCGCTTCAGTTCCCAAGCGTGATAACTACCGGCTGCGTATTTACGCAGACCGGATTATGTTATATCGCGAGTGTACGCTGTAAACAACTCGATCGCGTAATTCCCCGTCATTTCTGCAAAATGACGCGATTTAAACGAAAGAGGTCACACCCTGTTGCGCAGCGACGGGCTAATCTCGCATCTACATACCAAATTTCGAACAACAAATGCCCAGATAAAGCCTTTTCATTCGCTATTTATTCAATGAAAATTACAATCTGAATTATAAAATCAAATTGCATTTCTCGTTGGACGAAGAATAGTTTATTTAAACGAAGCTGGCTTATCGTGAAATTAAATTATATTCGTCGTTGGAGGAATAATAGCTTATCTGAAATGGTCGTTGAATAGAATTTTCATTCGCGAATTAGGTAGTTGATATAACACCCAAATACAATATAAGCTTCAGATGAAGGCTGGTCCACTTTTAACGAGTAACAAGTAAATAAATCGTTTTATAATTTCGACGTTTCATCTGCACGGTAATTACGCGAACGTGGCATGTTGAACTTGCATGGGCAACGGATCGGTCGGCGATTACATGTAATAATTTAATAACCGTCTTGATTGGACAAACCGACGCGAACGCGAAACAATTTATCGCCATTGAAAACCGCTTGGAAAACTCGCGATGATGAGCAAGATACAACAGAGTGAGCAAATTAAACCGATACACGTTCGTTCGAACAAATTTGACTGCCCCCTTTGTTTGCCGGAAAGTGCGGAATAATCCAATAAAATCCGCTATTATCAAGAAACAACGTCGACGCGTTTTTACTCTCGTTGTTCGTGCACAATGAACGGGTATCCCGCGAGATCCGAACGTGAACCGGCAGTCATAAGGGAAGAAACATTTTTTCGCGATTTATATGGAAATTCACGGGGACATAGAATTGAAACGTAATCATGTATTTATTGCAAAGGGAAGAAAAATATCGAGGTTGTGCGTTTCGTTCGATAGGATGTCCTGCAACAAATCAATGACATACGACTGATAGAATCGACAACTTTGATTGACACGATGTGTATATAGATCGTCGCGAATATACTGTAACGAATGACAGTGCCTTAATCGTATGGGATTTACCATTGTGTGGGAATTGGAGCGGATGCGTTTGTGTTGTTATGCGTTTGACAACTGGATATGCATTTCAGATCTCCGTTTAACTACGAAAATACGAATAATTCTGATGTCGCAAATAAATATTTTTATTTGGTATTCGAGAGAGCGTGGGTCGGAAAAGTTTGGACTGAATCGCGGCCACGCTTTTCCCAAATCCTAAATGAAAATAATTTACGAGGCACTCCGAAAATTCCTGCAAACGCAGGATTGCTCTTTCGATTCGCGCTTGGGCGCATTAAAATTTTAAATTTTACGTAATGCACGTTACACGACTTTTCCTTTTACTTTCCACGTTTCTTGAAGTAATTTCCTTAATATCGCGCTGAATTTCCGGGGATGACCCGTTTCCGGTTTCAAACGGTACTTCCCCCCCAAAAAGATCCCGTCCAGCGCAACAAAACGTGAAAGCTATTACTTAATGACTACCTCCGCTTTAATTTGTCAGGATTTCGTGCACTTTTTTCGTCGAGCTTCAAAGTTTCTGGGTCAACGTATGCAAAAAGAAAAAGAGTAAAAGAAAGAGAGATGGAGGTGGAAAACGGAAAAAAATAGTAAAGGACGTAAGGTAATATAGCGCGACGTGTAATTCGCAGTATTCTTGGTCCGCATTAATCACGGTAGATTTAACGCCGGACAAAAATGTTTCGTGCTCACTTATCGTCGACGGTTCTTATCACTTTCGCACCGATGCGTTCATCGTCAAGGGAACGTAATTTTTACGGATTTGCTATCTTATGCATGGCTCTGCCACAGAATTTATTTCGCGTCGCGAAGTTGTTACGATCTTGTTTTATTCGTAAAGCCGAATTTTATGTCCATTGTCGCTGTAGCTGTAATGTACCTTATCACCTGCTACGATATTTATTTTTAAGCAGATATATGCAATATTCTGCTGGTATCCTTGGTCAAGTGCTGTAGGAGTAGATCGCTTTCAAGTGTCTGGCCAGTACAGGTGGCACCAGATGATTCACGTAATTCCATCATCCTCCCTCGAATCCTTCATCTTTTCACGTGTCTATCTCCACCGAAAAACCCTCAAAAAGCTATTCGTGGTATTTTCTTCCCTAGCTATCAGGAGTCAGTGCAAAATCGACATGTCCGCGTAATAGCGGTTTCGATATCACCAGCAGTCTGAGACCAGTACAAGTGCCACGTTCGGGATGGTTCGCCGATTCTCGATCAGTCGTGGCTCGATCTCGCGATCACGGCAGCGGAAAGCCCCCATCCCCCTCCTCCACCCCGCAGAAACTGCATAAATATAGTTTCGTGCCAATGTTTTTTCATCGGCGCGTCGGGTGTCGGGCGAGAACACAGATTATTCCTTCTCTGTTTATCCACGCTTCATAGTCCCGTGATTTTTCCGCAACGGCGCTTTGTCATGGCACATCCGGCCGCTTCCGGCGCACCCGGGCCCGGAAGCAAGATGGCCGCTGCTGCCACGCCGGTGCGGTTACGATGAAATATTAGCGGAAAACCCGGAACGCCGCGCGACAGAGAGAGAAAGGGTGATCCAGAGACAGAGGGCCCCCGGGAAATTTCGGAAAATCCTTTAGCACCGAAGCCTGGCGGCGCTAGTTGCGAGCCAACGCCTTATATTCTCACTTTTCGCACCGTTTTCGCTCGGAAACGGCCGTCTACGCTCGCGGCGCGCTGCGCATTCGGCCAACCCGCGAGCAGAATGCACGACCGTCTCGCGGAAACCGTGGGAGCCGCATAAAGAGGGACGTTAGAGAATACGGAACGACGAGGAAGAGTGAAAAGTTGTTTCCTTGGCGGGCAAAGGACCTGTTGAGGAAAGAAGAGCGGCCCCCGAGTGAAATACGCTTTAAGATTATTTGCTTTCGCGTACCTTCCACTTGTTGTTTAAAATATAAACTAGGAAAGGAGTCTCTTGGGCGTTGGGTTGAAGATTTTTGAGAGATTCGAATTAAAATGGGAGAGATTTAGTTGGGAGGACTGTGGGGTAGTTTTGCTTCGCATACGAAAATCTTAACACATACAAACTACGCAATTAACGCCCCATGATTTCTGATTTACTTTTTTAATGACATGAAATAGAATTTTGAAACGTCTCCAATTCGTTTCCTTTTCGTCAAACAGAACCTTTTAATTCTATTCTGTCTTAAATCATAGAAAATCACGCGCCACTTAAGAAACCAGGAATGATTGAAGAGCATCCGCGACGTGAGAAGCGTCTTAATTGACAGTCGATTAGCAAAATCCAAGGCAACTTCGCAACCTCTACCCATACCCTTGCAAAGTATTTGAATGAGGCTATAGCAACCTAATTTAATCGCCTTCCGAATATATTAATTCAATCGAAAGTCTAGGCGGTGGAAACTTGTTGAATGTTCGACTTATCGTCTTTTATTCATCCAGAGTCCTGCCAACTTCCTTCATAACAACGTTCGTCATGAATATCTCTCGCTGGATTGAGTTAATGGGGGATTGTTAACAGCGTGCCCCGCTAGCGGACGTTTCCAGGTCAGACATATGGTCGCCCACTGGTCCTCGGAAGTCATTTACAGTTCAGTTCCTTTCAACAGGTCGCGATACTGTTGCATCCTGAGTGTTAGAAACTACTAAACTGCATTACGATAAATCTCGCTGGCTTGTCTGAATAGCTCACCGGTTTCTCAACTGTGCTCCGTTTATCTATGCCAGCCATATGGGGTGTCCTCCCTTGGGCGCGCCTTTCGATGGCTCGTTCGTCTTCTCGCAAAAACGTCTCTGTACGGATGATCCTCTTTCAACAGTTGCGATTTGATCACATTCACGAACAACGTACCTCCAGACGTTATTGTCATTATTATTTGAGCCGTTCACTGCACAAATCGATTAACTCCACTTTTTCAAAGATCTTAATTTGAAGTGTCAAAGCACTTGGTACAGTCATAACTTTTATATTTATAAATGATTTACTTCAAAGAATAACTGGGTTACCCTTCTGTCGTATTACTAAAATACCAAATTATATAACGTACGAATAGAAACGAGTAGAATCTTCCTCGTCAAGGTGAAATTTCCTTCCACATCCGACATGTTCATCGACGATGTTAAATAATGCCATCAAATCTGCTATAATTCTATAATCTGGCAGTACTATATATACCAGGAAAATTTTCCTGTCGATGGTACCAGAGAACCCCGCCACGAGTTCCACTTTCTTACAATCCATATTTCGAAACGGGATTGAGAGCGACAACGCGATTACGCAAGAATTGAATTTCAATTACTTAAAGAGCGGTGAATCGTGTCGCCCCGTTCAGTTCGGACCAAGGAAACCATTTCCACCAGTAATGTTTCGGAACAAGCCGTCGCGTCGCGGAGGAGATAATGGTGATTCATGGATCGAAAGGATAGCACTGGCGCGTCGACGATGCATCGTATAAGCTCGGTGGAAATCGACGCCGCTATCCCGTTTATTTAGCTTCGACCTTTTCGTCGATAAATAATTCGACGCTGGGTACTTCTTCCTTTCCCTCAGCTATCATTCCAGCTTCGTGGTCTGTTTCTCTCTCCGTTTCTCACTCCAGCACACTTCGACGAATCGAGCGAGCTCACGCGAGCGCTTCTCTTATCAAACGGGTGTCCATTATTCACGCGTTTGCGAAACTCCCTCCGCTTTTACAATGGCTGCCTAATCCGCTGGGTCGTGTTTGCGATCGATCGATCAAGCCTGGCTGCGCAGGGCGTCGTATGTCTATTGTTTTTCAAAGAATAACTAGGCCGCCTGCGTGCGTTCGATCCGTGACTCGGGCTCTGAATTTTCTTTTGTCCCCGAGATCCTGGCTCTTTGGTTCTTTTGTCTCGACATTAACGAGACCTTATTAACAGGGACGAAACGCCACGAACGATTTCAAATGGGCGCGCTGCGAGCTGTTTGTTAGCCGCCCTTTAATTCGCCAATGGGGATTATTTCGACCCGCCCGCATCACTGTCCACATTGATCATCGATAGGTCTTTTCTTCCCCCGAAGCAGTGGTTCGTAACCCTTTCGAACTCGTGGCACAGTTTAGGAACACTGTTCTCCGAGGAAACGGATGTGGTACCTAGGTTTGTTAATAGCTTCCACTGACACTGAGACAGACTTTTACAGAGACTGCACAAGATATAGTAGGTGAATGATACAGAGGTGACTGGTACTCTGTCTGGAAGAAATATGTGTAACGGCTTTGAAGGATTTTGGAGACAGTGGATGGGTACTAGAGTAGGTCAAGGTTTAGGAAGCTTCATGGAGGAAGTTTATATAGAACTCACGAACCGAGACGTCCAACATGGCTTGTTCGAAGATTCAATTGACACTCAATCTGAGTTGGAATCGAATATATAGGAGCGACGCAGTATCTCAAAAAGATAAAGCGACTGTACGATACGCTTTACTAGTACTCCGTCTCGGGAGAATGTAATGGCGTTGGAAGACTTTGAAAGTAGCAGATAGAGTGCAGGAATAGGTCAAGGCTTAGAAAGTTTCATGAAAAGCGTCCATAAAGCTCAACAACTGCGATGTTCGACAAGGCTTGTACGAACATTCAACTAACCAAATTACAACCGAATACGTAAAAATGACGGTGTCTAGAAAAGATACTACAATTAAACGGCACAAAAGTGCACTGATCTCCACCTTGATGAAATACAGCTTTGAAGGAATTTTGGAAGACGATGAATCCATAAAAATTACATTCCCTGGATCCTGGGCCAGCGATGCGAGACAATTCTGTGCTTTACCAGTTAGCGTTGCGAGTCCGACAAATCTTTCGGTGCAAATATTTGCGTCCCTCGCGTGTCTTCGAATATCGAAGGAGAACGATATTCACTTGTGCTGTTCCGTCGATCGCGACCGTAACGAAATAGGGTTTAAAAGAGTGGGGGCGGGCAGAGCTCGACGTGAAACCGCAAACATATCCGCATACATATCTCTGCAGAAATCCTGCCACCGACATTGGACCCCTCCGTCGAGACCCAGCTGCTGATTCAATATTCGTTTTTCTGCATTATAACTTTCCATTTGCATGGCCTCTGCTCCCTCTTACCATCTTTCCTCTATTTACTTCTCTTGATATCCTCTCTCTCTCTCTCTCTCTCTCTCTCTCTCTCTCTCTCTCTCTCTCTATCTCGTCCCCTTTAAACTTCTTCCCAGCGTGGACCAGCTTTCTAAGTCAGGGACTCGAGCGCTATACGTATTGCGACATGTATTGCGTAATATTGAAATATTTTGATACTCGCAGGAGGAAGGCCTCAGGCGGCGGCCTCCGGCAGGTATTGCGGGCTACTACGTTTAAAGTACCTAGGTTAGCGAAAAGCACGGCCTCGGCTGCCGAGTGTTGTTAACGCGAGAACATTATATTCTCCTTCCCGTTGCTGGAAGCGTACGAGGAACATTGATATTTCTTTGTGTTTCGTCGAGATTTTTCATTCTTAAATCCCTGCAGCTTTGTAAACTTCTTATTTAATGCAATCCTTTAAATAATTTTAAAGGAGTTTAGTTTCATTGGTCTTCCGCATAGCGCTAGCTACAAACAAAGGCACATGTATTTGAATCTGACACTACTAAACTCTCGTACGAACATATTAACTCACACCCGCAGAAATGAGCCACATAGTAATTGTATACGGGGGTTAGATAATATAATATGGTCTGTCCATTCCAACTGTTGAACACGAGGGTGGTTCTGTGACTATATGGGTAGCCATATCTTGATATTCTGCTAACCCCATCATTAACCTGAATGGTCGTATTATTGCCGGTTTGTGCTTGGACATCAGGTATATATTATGGTCCACGTATTGTCTCCTAATTATCATCTTCGACATAATAACCCTCTCATATACACAACCAGAAAAGTGCAGACTCGATTGGAAGTATACCAAAACAAACTTCAACATAATTTCCTCGTCAAGATTCACTGAGTAATCATCTCCTATTTTACAAAATAAAATTCCATTCCAAAAAAAAACTTAAACAAAGCAACAGTGAATTAGTAATAAATTCCTAGTAACACGATGCAAAATATAATACAGGAATCGAGTTTCCCAAGCAAACTAGGACAGCTACTTCATCTACCGGCTACCTAGCGAAAAGTTTCGAGTACCCGACGAAATACTTTTCCGCGAAAAACAATGGCCGTCTCGAGGCAGATTCGAGGAGGAACCAGCGGAGGGTCTGGCCGCGAACAAGACCAATTTGCGATTTTGCAATTCCAATTGCCGCGGTAGCAACCCTTAGCCAAATATGCAGATTCGGAGGACGCGACGTCCTTCTTCGTTCCTTTCCCCGCGACATGGCCGCCCTAACCCGAACACGACAAACGGGATAAATTTCCGTCGGACCGGGTCCACGTTCCCTCCATCCGACGACCTTTAGCGCGCGGGAAACGCGTCCTCTCGGTCGAGAACGCCTGGACAGGAACGAAGAAACGCGATCGCACGGAAACCGAGTTGCTCCACGCGGCTGCGGTCGCGCTGTCCTGTGGGTTGGGTCAGAGCAGTAGTACCATCGCAATTTGTACCGTCGAACAAAGGTAATTACCGTATGTGTTGTTAGTGGCAGACCGTACACTCGGCCAGCGGAAGTCCAGGTTCTGCGCTGGCTGACCAACGTAGGCTGTAACTACTGATTCTCTTTTTGCGTCTCTGCGGTGGTCTCCGGGATTCTACGTCACACGAACACTCTGTCTCTCTCTTTCTCTCTCCGTATGTCCTTCACCACTCCATCACACTTGCCGAATTGACCGTTCGACTCTCTGGCCTCTCGAGTTCGAGGTTCGAAATGTTTGCCTCGGTTCCCAACTGACGTTCCAAATAATGGGATGGAGCAACTCGGTGGACGGTTCCGACTCGTTACTGGCCATTATTATAGCAGTACGCCGTAGCTGTGCAGCCTAATGTTTGTAAATATGCAAGTGGAAGCCGGTATGCATGGGCTATCTGCATGCGCTACGTGATCAATATGGCGTGAACATTGCGATCACGTTGCGCGTTCGTAGTCGGTAGGCGAGGCTCTGCGGCTATCTGGACGAACTGAACTCGATTCGACGGGAATTTGCGCTCGTTCCGAAATTTCTGCAAATTCGATAAGTGAACAGCGACGATCCAATAGCGGTCCGACCATAATTTTCGGGATACCGAAACGGCAACGCGCGAGCCTCGCTGTTTGGGCGCGTTTTTATCGAAGCGAATGGGTCGTGAAGTCCAATGGGACGATGAATTTTTATTTGCTGAATCGATTGTTTGTGGGAGGATTGGGTTGGATGTTTGACGTTAATCTACTAAATACTAATCTACTAAAACCACTAAAAATACTATCGCTCCTTGTCACTTAAAGAGTTAATAATTACGGAATCGAGAGTTTCCATTAAAAGCCGCACATTCGCCAACCTCGATGGGACGGAGTACTCCGGAATATTTCTGTCCATAACGCAACAAAGCGAAAAGCCGCAAACGCGGTTGAAGACAGCTCGTGCTCTCGAGAGGAGCTGGGTGATAAAAGTCGGGTGTAACGCGTGTTCCAGTTACCGTTCCAGCGATTAAGGCCTCGCGTCGGTGAATACGAACGAATATTACAGGTCGCGGGCCGGATTAAAAGCGGCAGACACGCAGCCTGTAACGAAGAACACGGCCCCGCGACGCTGGATTCAGTTAGGACAGTTATAAATTGCGAAAGCCCACCAGCCGAAGTCCCTACGGGCAAGGGCGAGGAAAGTTTTCTGCTGGCGCTCGCGTAACTCGAAACTCGTGCACCCGGAAAACGGAAAAGAGCTCCCTCGTACATCACTCTGCCTCCTTCTGCCCTCGGCCTGCCCGATGTCGACGTCGCTCCTTTACCCACGTCGCTTTTTCTCTGATTAAGGTGATGCGAGAAGTGCACGAAACGCGAACGGCAACGCTTGCCCGCGTCGACCCCGATTTCGAAGAGTTCAGCTCATCCGGAGCTGATGATATAGCCACTCGATGTCGATGGCTCGAGCGGTTCCATCGACCATTCGCGTTTGAATTCTTTTTCGACCCGCCGCTGGAAAGTATTGGCTGGGATTGCCGATTATCGCTGGAGAATACTTTCCGAATCAGTGGACCTCGTTGGCGTTCACTGAAGATTACTCGCGGGGGCTCGACCAATTTTTCGTACGACTTGGAGAGAAGAATCTTGTATACTTAAATGTATTTTTAGTCGTCGGTGGAGGTCTCTGTAGGCGTTACGCAGTTTCGAGGCTTTGAAATTAATCGTCAAATTGAAATAGTCGTTTCTTTGTAGTAAAATATCTTGCGTGTGTCGTAGCTATACGTTAGGTACATTAGAAAACAAATACGTCTATGATAATTTGGAATCGAACGTCTGCAGCAGGCCTAATTCAACGAATTTTGCGTGCAGATAAACGTCCACGTATGGCGGAATTTATCTCTAGAGATAGTGCATTAATAACAACTGCCAGGACAGTCGTCATAGATCATTTTTGTTCGCATTATTATAAACGGCCTGAACTTCCCATCGTATACATTATAATACATTACGGGAACGGCAGCTAGCGGTTCCCCGGTATTCCTCTCTTGCCAGTTTTTACGCCATAATCGCGCAGTTAAGGAGATAAATACGATGTCAGTGGCAGCAGCCAACGGCGTGGTGCACGTGTTAAGAAAAAATATGCCTTCCGCTCTGTTGCCGTTCGTGCGAGGATCATGAAAATTGATCGCTGCCGAATGTGTAACTGAAGTCGGGAAACAGTTCTGAATCGAAGCGTTACGATGAAAGTTTTAATAGAAATTTTTAAGTCGATGCTTTGCATACGGGCTACACGAATGCTTCTCTTTTAAATGGAAAGAAACATTTCTTGGTAAAAAAGGGATGGGTTGGTTTATTAATAAATGGATACTTTAATGAAATATTAAGATGATTTTCGTTTTTACTCAATGACTTACATTTCCATAGATATCGAGTACCTTATTAGTTCGATTTATCTCAGCGTTCTCGCCTTGTGTACAGTCGCCAAGTGTCAAGGATGTTTGCTGGAAAGCTTTTGAAATCATTTCTATGCATATAGATGGCCGCGTAACTTGATAATATCGCGTTTTCCTTCTGTCGTTTCAGCATGACTTTCGAAGGCATTGTCGGTAGCCAGGGCGCGATTATCTTCCTTCGCCCAGGGAACGGCGACGCGTTTATCCTCGAATAAAACGCATCCGAAGGTAGTCGCCGTAAAATTACCGGCGGAAATTCATTCGCGATACCCTTGAAGATCCTCCAGAAAGGGATTCGAAGGATCCACGTTAGGCGGGCGAGGGAAGCCGAACGGGATGGAGCCCGAAGGATTAACCGGCCCCTTCTTCCGTCTTTCTTGCATTAAAGTCGTTTGCTAATTGGATCGGTCCCCGTCCATCTCCCCCTCGTTCTTCCCCCAGATTCTTCTCGCTCCCACGACATCCATCTTGCAGTTCAAGGGAACATTTTGGTCTGGAATATTGAAAAAATCAAAATGTTCAAACATCTGCTTGAAGCTTTGGGTGCAGAGAGTAAGAATTGTTCCTACTTCTGCTGATAATGAGTTGTTAGAGGCGGTACACGAAATAGGGAGTCGAGAATAGTGCCTGTTCCCGAATTAATACGCAAAGAAAACCCAGATTGCGCTCTCTGGTCCAGCCAACCACCACGACGGTTGAGCAACGCGAAACGAGGAAAGTTTTGGAGAGGCGACCGATGAAAAACGCGATCTGTAATCGTCTGCGGCGGCAGCGCCAGGTACCCGGCTCGTGTACTTCGTCGACGCGCGCTCTAATCGGGTTTAGTTTATCTCGCGAGGACACGCGCTATACAAGTAGTAGGTATCTACGTCTATTCCGGCGTCTTTGCTCCGCCCCGCCTCTCCAGCTCGGCCCATCTTGGCTCATCATCTTCTGGAAGCAGTTGGCTGGGTGGCTAGAGCTCTCCTCGCTCTGCTCTCTAGGTAGCTAACTCATAACTACGTCACATCCTGCAGGTAATTGAAAACGTTATCTCGCACCCGGGAGTCTCCATCCTTTCCTACCAGCGGGCCTGCCGTCCCCACCTCCGCGACCCCTTCGCTTTCATAGCTTAAGGCTGCTTCTCTCCGACACCCCTCTCCCTCTCCCGCCCCCGGCACCTTTCACCGGTCTAGAACGGGTTGGTAATTAACAGCCTCGCTCAGAGTGTCCAGATAACTCCTGGAAAACTCGCAACAAATGCTTTCTTATTTTCAACGACGAAGGGATAGGTGCAGGTGTTGCGAAAGAATGGCTAATAAACATCATAACTCACTGCGGGTGTCACCATTCTTTCAGGCGAATGGGTGGACCTCAAGTGTCAGTAGCAATTATAAATAAAAAATTGAGTTTCACTGTGCCCCTTAAAAGAATAGTGATGTGCAAGTGAAGCCTTAATGAACTCGAAACGCAACACGCCACGTTGTTCCTTGTCAGTTCCAGGCTTTAGTTGTCGTCCGCGTTCGTTTTCCTCTCCATCGTTGTACTCGATTCTGGACGTTCCTGCATCGCCCTATCACCGTTCCTCCATCTTTTGGCAGTGCTCCTCTCTTTTTCGGCGAGTCAGCTCATTCGTAACGACGAGTTGCACTGGAAGGAAAATGGATCCGGGGCTACGTTCGATGCAACATCCGTTCATCCCGCGTAGACCGAGAGAGGCGACCGAGGAAGGTTGGAGAGAGGTCGGGAAGAAACACGGCAGGCTGTTCCCTATGGCGCACGAACTGGAATGAGAACCGGGTTGAACTTGCTCGCAGCCTCGGTGAATGGAGTTCATTGTAGGGGCCATATTGCTGTCGGTACGTACTACAGCAATCTGGCCAGGAAACTACCAAGCCACCGCAGATCGGGACGATTTTTGCGTTAGAGTGGATCGACCCTCTCCGAAAGCAAGCAGAAAATGAAATCGATGATGATTGCGCGTAGAAAGGAGTTGGATTGGAATAGAAAGTTCGCTTTGTTTACGTTTGGTCGGAATTCACTTATAGGAGTCGTAGAAGGTACAACTGAGAGGACGATTTGAGACGACATGATGTATCGAGTTGTTTCTCACGAGTCTTTGTGTGTTTTTGACAGAACAGTGTTTTGTATAATTTTTTACGAACAAAGAAATTTCAGCAATGATACTTGGTCTGTAACGATCCTACTCAATAGGTCCTCCTATTACAATTACTGATCAAGATGCAAACTGATTTCTGATCGTTCGACCACCACCTCAAGACAATCACGAACATACTGCGCCCTATTTACGATATAATATGGAAGTCATTTACGCGCCTCGCAAGCTCGGAAGGAACATTCGAGTAGGATGCTGCGTCGATATCTGAAAGCAGCTTAGTAGTTTCAAATTTAAGATGATAAAGCGTGCACGTGCTTCTGGCATGGAAGAATGCTCGACGTCGAATCCGCAATTATCATAAAATATATATATAGTAAGATTTTCGAGGGGCATTACGTCGCAGTCCTTATGTACGCGAAGGCGGTCTACCATGGTGAAACCGTGTGGAAAGTAGAGAAGGATGACACGCGAGGGATCGATTTTCCTCCCGCCTATTTCTGTCCTAGACAGTGATAAATGGAGGACACCTTTCAGCAAACTCTCGAAGCATGGTGCCTTTTCTTACGCGGCGTCTGATATCGTTCCATTAATTAACGAAGAAATAGATTCGAAGCCAATGAGCGAAAGAAACGCAAATCCTGGAGGGAAGCTAGAATCTCTGACCCGTGGCTAATCAGAGAGGAACGGTACAGTAGTTTCTTCGTTGTTTGAAAATTTGAGTAAACAGCCTAACGAAGTTGTTCTTTGAAATGCAGGAAATCCTCCGAGCTTCTCTTCTAAGTTTATTTTGCTCTGATAATTACATCAACGGCTCTAATCTTCTATTCTTCGAGGTACCTCACGCTGTATGAATTTTATTCCATCTCTCAATGTATTTTAGAAATTATTTCTTCCTGAACGAATTAACCTTCGGTAGATCACGAACCCAGTAAAAATTTCACGGTGAACTTGACAAGGATTTATTCTCTAGGATTTCCGATCAAGCACATCGTGCTATAGAGGATCAAAGCCCGAGTATTCCAGACCGGACATCCCCTAACTGACGTACGGTCGCTTTCGTAACCGGTTAGCGTAGAACGTTGTTTAATTATTCCCGTGACCACGGGCTCATCTCATACCTAAACAATAGCGAACACTCTCCGTTAGCATTACAGCTGTCCCCCTTCGGCCCTTACCAAACCGATCCTAATGTTTGCCGACGTATAAGGGACAAGGCGATAATTCACGTCATGGCTTCTTAGCTCCTCGCTGTCTCAGCGGTTTCACCACTTGGATATGAATACCCAAGTGGCGAGGGACCACCGAGGTAGAGGGAGACAGGGAGTATAGAGATAGACAGAAATGACATACCGGAAGCTTACAGGGGTCCATCGTAGACACCATTCATCAAAAGTGTCCACCCCGACCTCGTCTTCCCTTTTCCGGCGCGCTCAATCCGTCTAGCAGTAGTCACTTTTCCTGGCATCCTCGGGGCCGGCGTCACCTTTGCCTAGCACCTCTCCGAAATGCCATTCCCATTGATTAATCGAAGCGAGGCATGTCGGGACTTGGCAACACCCTCCATTTCCTCTCTTAACCGCCGTCGCTAATACAACCCGCCTTGGTTCCCCAACGACGATGGACTACTTGCTACCAGCCATCGCCGTTGCTTGTCACCCCATCAACGTCAATAGAGGTGCAGGGCCACGATTCGACCGTGTACACATCCAGCCATCGCACGCCAGATATATTGACTGTCCCAGGAGAGTCAGAGGCGATCCCTTCCTGTTTCCGTGGCCTTCCCGGTTCCTTTAGGCCAGTGGAGCAACTGGTTTTTACGGTGTCGTTAAACAACTTCGGCTAAAATGCTTCGACGACTCGATTTACGCCGGGGCTCAACTTCTTCCTACTCCCGAGAACTTTCTGAAACTGACTTTTGCCTGATATTGAAAAAACTTCCACGAGCTGAATCCGAGGCTTCGCTTCGCGGTTCATTTGCCAGGAACGCAACGATCGGAGGAAAGCAGCCTCGGTAGTGTTACCAGAGAAGCCGCGGACGTCTCATTTATCGCGGCATAAAAGTAAATCTCCTGTGCTCGCGAGGCCGTGCTGGAAACGCGATCTGGGTTAGTGTAATTTCTAAGGCTGGTCCCGCTCTACAGCCCGCGGGCTCCGCAGACATTCTAATGCCAAGGGCGGTGCAACGACAGTCGACAGGGGAGATGAAATAACGTGATTTCGTGCTCGTTACCTAAAAAACTGTAACGTGTTAGTTATTTCATATGACCAGGTGCAAAGTGTCTTCATTCGCTATAATTGGGTCGGAATTATAATCTTCGTACCTACCTTGGAATTGTAATCTTCGTTCACTTTGGGATTGCATGGAAAATGTTCGCCAATTAAGTGGAATAATTTTTAAATTAAACATTCATTCATGCCTGTCATGGAGAAAAACCAAATTTCAATTGTATCCCGTGTATATCTAAGGAGTGTTGTATCTGAAGCAAAGGAGGAAAATAAAATTGACTGTTAGTCCTGGTATTGGGGGGTGGTTCGCTAAGCCTTAATGTAAACGCGATACACCGGCTCTCGACGCAGCCTGCTGCCAGCAACGCGTGTTAGATTTACTGTAAACCGCGGTTTATAGTCAATGCTGGAGCACAGCCCGGCTGAGAATGGAAACGCGCGTTAATCACGGCAGCGTTCCTAGGTGGCTATGAAACGCGGCTGCCAGATCTCGTAAATTTCATCCCCGCTTCCCGCGGAGCCCCCTCCGAACGATGCTACCTTTTTTCCTTTTAATTTCGACGATCGTCGATATCAGTCCGTTGCACCAAACCGCGAACATGTGCGTGGAACTGATATTGGGCCACGAATTTTGCTCTGTGCGTGATGGCTACGCGAGGAGTATGTAGTACACACAGAACCCTGAATAATTCGAATTGGTTTCGACTTCACAGCTTGTCAGAGTTAGTGTATTATCATCGACAGTGAGTGAAACTAATGACATCCACCGATTTCTCAAATTGAAGAATAATTGTATAGTCACCTCCTGATTCGACGTCATTAAAGAAAGTAGGCTACTAATGGCTCGAATTCTATCGGTGATTTAGGTTATATAGTAAGACTCGTTACTGGCCTATCCTTCGTTAAATTTTCTGATCAAACGTCTATTACATTGAAGGTTACTCTGATTTAACGAAGAAGGCTCCACTAATGAGTCTGACTTCATAATTTAAATTATCGACAGAAATACAGTCACCACTTCATTTTATGGCACAGTAGCACATTATCCGTATTAATGGGGAGACAAGACCGATAGGGTAAAAGAATTTAATGATTATTATTTGATGTTTACCTTATCGAACACTTACTTATGGTAACACTAGTCATATTCAACAACTAAAAACCCAAGAATGACATAACAAGGAAAGCAATGAAAACGCACAATTAGGTTTTTCCATCCCGTGGGGAAACATGCTCGAAGAGTGCACGGAAGAAAAAAGGGAATCTGTCGTTTGCGTCAGACCGCGTTGCGAAGGCGAATGCCGAAGAAGGTGCACGAAGGTCGTTGGGCGCGTTTGCTGGCGAAACGACGACAGGAATATCCTGCAGGATCAGCTCGAAGGAACTTGTATTACGAGCTGACCAACAATGCGATGCGGCGCGCGAGGCGGCAAGTAAAGCGGCGTGCACGGACCCCGGGTGCGGGAGGCTGGCCTGCATAATGATTGAATTCCGCTGCGACGCCTTCAGCGTATTTACCGGATGCACGGAATTTCAGTATGGCGCGAAGGAATCCGCCCTCCGTTGAGGACAGTTTCGTTTCAAGGCCTTCCACGGGGCCGCAAGTTCTCCGAGCTCCCCGCTCGAAGGAAGCTGTTGCGGCGCGAATCGCGAACGGTGGTTTTACTTGCTAATTTGGAGGGTTCCCTCGTGCCTCGTGACGGCAGATTGGCATTTGGGATCTTTATTGCCATTTATTGTTCTGCTATCCAAACGAGTTTATGAAACGTGCCATTAAGTGTTACGACAAATGCAATTTTTTCTTTTCGCGATATTTTCCTTCGTGGCAAAGTCATTATATAAATTTCTGTATTTTTTTATTAACTCTCTATGGACCGAATTTTTCTCCGGCACCATTAATACCCAAAGGAGCTTTCTCCCATTAACCGTGTAAATTGCAACCAGGTGTATTGCGACGTCCGAGCGAAACATTGTTACTATTCGCAGTGCGTTCGAATTCTTTGGGCGTTTTATTTCCCATGGACGCGATGACAGCGTCGAGGAAAGGCGTTTACACAGCGACCGGCTGTTCCCTGATCGATTCGGTTCACGTAGAGGGTTTAAATTTTGCCCAAAATGCCATGCATACGAAACGGCTCCCGGCCAGTGCCTCGAATCGCTTTTTTTTTCAACCAGCCAGGGAAAGTTTCCACGTGGTCCGGAGGAAATTGAAATCGAAGAACGTTTCTGGCGGGTTTCGCGCTCTGTTAGTTCAGCGGATCGCGGGATTGGCGGTTCCCGAGAAGATTGTCGTCGCGATTATGCGATCAATCGAATTTATGCACCGTGGTAAATGGGGAAAAGGTCACTTTGAGACTGGTTTAGTTTCTTGTACGAGGAGTACGTGTTTGCAATTGCTGTATGAGAGCTCAAAAATCTCTGAAGATATTGTCTAAGCTTGAGGAGATAAGAAATGCAATTATTTTCAAAAATGATTATTACTCGTGATTAATCAATATATTAATTAAAATCCATGTATTTTTATAATACAAATTCTGCTTGAAATAGAAATTACTTCACCTACTCCTCGCATGGTGGAAACATTAAATACCATTCAAGCTGGCAGCAGCCATTGCGCTAAGCTCGATTGCATGGACCCCTCCCCCCGAAGCGTTTCAGCGTATATCCCCGCGAAAACTGAATTTTATTCCACAAGCATTCCGGTGGAATATCGAAGGGGGTTAACGGTGTTGGCAAGGTATTATCATCGATCTTCGCAATGGACAGTTTAAGTAATCCAAATGACAGACCCGCGTTCTTCGATTGTCGTTTTCCCCTGGAACGTTCCCCTCCTCGGCCGATTCTCAGCTTTACATCTTCGCATTATTCAGTCGGTGTCGAGTTTCGGCTTCCTTCCTGCATATAGCAGGCTTAGACATCACTTTGCGGAATTAGATGGGACCGGGTGGCCGTAACACGCCCGTCGTTTCTACAGTCGGATTTTCGAATCGTTGAATGCTCCTCAAAAGTTCTTCCGATCCCCTTAGAACTCGAATCCGCCTAATTCTCCGTTTTATCGCATCGACTTCCTTTGCCTCGGCTTAAACGTCGCCTCTAATCGTTTTGCTCCTCCTTTTCGGGAAAATGACCATCTAGAGGAGATGGAAAAGAACAATTCGGGAAGCTGACTGGGAGCTACGCGTTCCCGCTTGCTCAGCTGTTGTCGAATGCAACTGAGAAGACGTAGTTACTTGTTTTATATATTACACTTTTAATATAAAAAAAATTAACCACAGAGTGTAAAAATATCAACACAAGTGGTGTCATATTTTATCATATCGCGACTTGCCGTTCCAAGTTCCTCTTCTTTCCAATGTCTCGACGAGCCTCTTATCGCCGAGTTAAGAAAATTGTACGTATCGTTCATCTCGATGCCTTAATTCGTTCTTTCTCGCCCCGTCAGCAGTGATACCGCTAATTTCCCGCGAGGCACGCGATGATGACACGCTTAAACTGTTTTCGCGTTGCTGGCCATCCAGGCTTTCCACGCGATCGTGATTTCACTTCCGACGGACACGGGAATCGCGTGATGTCGTGCGCGTGGCTCTGTGTCGCGCCATCTGAAAAGCTGAGTAAACGCTTGTGATCCTTACGAAGGGAGGACTAACCGAGCTAAAAACGCCGCGGCACGCGTACGGAGTTTACCCTCCGGGGAAATGTTTCCATCCCCAACGCAGCTTTCTGTGACGTAATAGCACCTTACGGACGAGGGACATTACTACGGTTACAGGGTCGTATCTGATCGTTACAAGAATTTCAATTAAACGTTTCTTCCGCCTCCCCTTGCTTGGAAGCATAAATTGTAGTTGTACGATTGTAAATTTGTTTAATGGTATTCGAAAGTGGGGGTTAAGAATTGTGTCGTAAGGATTAGGAATTTCATTTCTTTGTTGTTTCCTGAATTATTTGAGAAATATTAAAGTAATAATTATGTAAATGTTTTTTCAGTTTCGAAACTTCATTAGCAAACGAAGGTATATTTCCATGAAGGTATATTTCCGAGCAATTTGTCTCGAAATAAATAATATTTATTAAAAGACCTAATTAGTTTCATCTTATGTACCTCGGGAAGGATACTAATAAGATTGCCCTCAATGGGATCTGAACGACCCGTAAGATGAATACGCGTGCATTCGGTTTCTTGAGGATATTTTCATGAAAAAAATGTGGCATGAAACCTCTTTCTGTATTGATACGATGGGAAGGAGGCGGCTCTATAACGTCGCGCATAATCGTGTTTCCCGAGATAACAGATTTCAAGCTCTTTCGAGGCTCGCCTCAATTATTATTCATCCCTTGCTTATTCTTCGCGGTAAACGCGAAAGAAGATGGCGAAAAATAAGGAGGTTCCGAGGCTCCATTGCGTCCACGGTATCGTCCTCGCCGCGAATATCCACTCCCTCTAACCGCAACACTACAATTATACGAATCTTGTGGCTCCCACGTGGATAGCCCTCTAGGTTCTTCTCAGTTGACCCGACGAACAAGAGCGACCAACACCAACAAAGTCAACGACGGCGCGCACTCAGAGGGACGGGCTTGTTAGCCAGAGACCCGCGAGATCCGCGTATTTCCGGACGTCTTATTTAATTAGACACCTTTCGTCGGCATTGTTAGGCATCGTCGAGGCGACACGCTCGGTACTCGTCACATGCCGCGGCATCCACGACGCGGCCTGTACGTGTTCAAGTTGGCCTCCGGCCAATGAGCGGCTTCGGATCACGGTTCTTTTTAAGACTCTGCGTGTCCCTCCCCCGGCCGCCCCTTCTGCTCAGTCTCTTTCATCTTTTCAGCCAGCCTCGCCACTGATCAAGCTGCTCCTCCGCCAGTCGGTTGGCTATCTACCTTTTATTGCGACCGTTTCTGGTAGACGTGGCTCTGGCAAGGGATGTTTGCCAATCGATACCGAATGCAAAAGGAAGATTTACAAAAATATGGTCCGAGGATAGTTCCTTTGCTACTCTCTCAAATTAAAAATCGTTTATCGTGCAGCACTGGAATGTGGGACTTTTCTGCTGAATCTGTTTCAATGTCTTTTCTGATTTTAGAGTGATTAGGAATGATTAAATACGTCAGAATTGATTTTCAGGGGATATTTTATTTATCTTTTTGTACCCAAGTGGGAAATGGTCAAAGCAAAGAAAGTGTAAAAAGATAAAAAAACAAGGACACTATTATCGTTATTTAATCAGACATTATTCGACACCATTGTTAGGGATCGCCGAGATGACATTTGCGGTACCTCTGTTCTTATTGCGATGGTAGCAGAGTTCGCTGCGCTTTCTCGGTTGTTCCGACCGGAAGCTGAACGTAGTTTCAAGCTCGAGGAGACTCTTGACCCAGGAAGACTCGATTCGAATCCCATAATCCCCGGTCTTCCTCGAAATCCCCGGATCCCAGACACGCAGCCAGCGATACACATGCACGTGCTATTGGCGCTCGAGCTGCTTTCTCGAGTGGAAACAGCGAAGTCAATTTTGGAGTCATCTAATGAAGAGTTCCGACAACGAGCACTCGTTACTTGTTTCTGTTTATGCCGCTTGCGGACGCAACTTTAGCCGCAGTTTCCGATGAACGCCCGCCAGACGTGCAAGCGATATTTTCTCTTGCCGCTGGCCATGTTGCTTCGCGATACCGCCTAGTAGAATTTTATATGGCGAGAGTGCTATTGACTGTGCGACTACTGAGTTTTCTGTGAATTTTTTAGCAAAGTCTGAATACTTGTTAGTGTATGAATGATAAAAGAAAGTTATTGGTCATGTAGATACTGATTTTTAATAAATTTGTAAAGGTATTCTGATTTTACATAGAATTCTGACGCAAATATAGACTGTCGTGAAACTTAACTAAATCGTGGAAACTATTCAAGTTATAAAGTGACTCCATCGTAAGAGTTGAAGTCTACGAACTCTGGGAATTAATGTTTCATTTTGTACTTCACGAGTCATTTTGTTCGGTTGAACTGCTATTTAATTGACCGAGATTTTTGGTAGCTTTTCAGAATTACGAAAACGCAAGTGATCCATTACGCTGCTTTGGTAGGGAGATTAAACAATGAGAGTATGAACTGCAAGTCTAGGTAAATGCCGCGCTAATTCCGTCTTACATTATCCTCTGGCTGTTCAAATTTGCCTCCGCATGCGGTAACAGTGTGGCTTCACTGTGCTTGGCAGATTGTTCCAAACTAAAATTTTTTTCGACAGAAATGTAAATGAACCGTCTGATACGAGGGTGTCAGAGATTCATTCATTCTCCTTTCAAAATAAAAAGTGTCTTCTTTGTTTAAAATCAGTCACTTGTATAAGATTTTCGTCCACGCAAATCCAGTCTAATCAGCAGAGCAAATCTCGTCGCAAACTATTCGATCGTTGGGTCGATTACGAGTAACTCGAGCAACAGAATGGATGGCAGCCTTTAAAAAGGAGTTACGCCCGCAGCATTCACGTGTACCGACGCCATGGAAATGCGGGTCGCACCATAGAAACGCGAGGAACTTTATTCAGGCCGTGCATTCGTCGCGAGAATTGCGGGCGGATCATCTATTAAGAGTGCGTCCCGAAGCACTTTGTGCTCCGTCTTGATTCCGCGGATTGTAATATCTCGAAATCCTCGCGAGCCGCGAGGAAAATTTCACGGAAACGCTTTTAAGCGACTCGAAATTCGCCTATCTGTTTTAATACACTGTTCATTACGCCTCGGGCATCGTCTTCGTTCCAGCGACGATAAATACTGAAGATTACGGTTTCCTCGGCTTTAATGTAAATAAACGCCGGGACGGAACAAATAGTCGGGAGTCAAAAGATATTTAATAAGTACCCAGAAACCCGCAGCCTGGCGCGCAAGAGTGGTTTCAGAATTGCGATGTGGCATCGAGTATATTCAATGTATCGCGGGCGAAGCGCTTCTGGTCAGATATCTCGAGGTTCAAACTGTACACGAGAGAGTTACAGATCTACAGCATCGTTTTTCAATAAAAACTTTGAATGCTCCAAACAACATTCAAGATCAGTTATCTTGAAACCAAAGCGTCGTTCGAACAAAATTCATTGCGTGTTTTCTATTTATTTTTGTTTCTTCTTTTCAGCTGCGCCACTTCTAGGCCCATGTTTTACAGATTTCATAGCGGTCCTTAATGTATCGATATTGATAATTGCGTATCGAATACGACACCAGGAGCGGGGAGTGCCGCACACGCTGTCGAAACGTAGCGAACCAGTCCCTTCTTATTTAACCTTCACCGCTATCCCTTCCGCCTCATTTATTCCACCTTTCTCCCGAGAGACTTACTCGCGGATAAACCCTCGGAAGCCTCGCAGCGGAAGCATGCACGCGCATATCATTCATTAGGATCACACACTAAGCCGACGGAGGGACCGTTGGGATCGCGGGGTGGCACTTGACGCGTCACAGTAACGAAGTAGTGACGCGCATGCCACGGCACTTAATTAATTCTGATTAACCCGTAATCACGTAGTCGTTCCGCGGCGCTGCAGGCCCCCCGTCCAATTTGTGTCGTTGGCTATTAATTCTCGGCCTCTGTCCGACCCGCCCTTCCGCCAAGTGTCCCATCCGTGATATTTTAGGACACTTTGTGGCTCCTCGATACCCATCGGATGTCGTCCCACGTGTCTCCTCTACCGGAAGGTCGCTTACTTAACCCATTGACTGCGCGATGATTTCGGATGGAAATTCTAAGGGTCGCGTTACTCGAACGATAAGATGAAAGTACTTTTTCCTGAAGTTCAATTACATTTTAAAATATAAACTGCTGTATCTTGTTTTCTTCAAGAAAATCCACGGGGCATCGATTATTCACCCTGTACCGAGAGCAATCGCGAACTTATTTTTTCATCAACCGAGAATTTCAACGTAATTTTATAGAATTAGTGTGAACTTCATTTAACGTAAATGTATACGTGAAAGAAATATCGTTTGAACCCGACGCTCGAGATGGAAAAGGAAGATTTGGAAAATCCACGTGAACGTATTCGTGAGAAAATTACCTTTCAGATCTGACGTTTGAAAGAAAAAAGGTAAATTCGTGAAAGGACTTTGCTTTGGACTTTTCTATGTATTCCGTTCTCCTAGAGCTACGTTTTATAAATTTTTTCGTTACTTTGAATTCGGCAACTTCGTGGACATTGCTTTACGGTCGTTGACACGTGTACCAACAACCCAGAGCAACAGGTCTGCGAAAGTAAAGAAATTATTACTTCAATCCTTTTGAAGCAAATATTTAAAACGGCCACCGTCTGTGGATCCAGCAGAAACGTACAGCGGAAAATTTTACTTTACACTTGATATTGATATAACTCAGACCCAAGCATTTGCGTTTATTTTGTAATATATTCTTCTCGCGAATTAGTTACCAAGTCACACCATTAAATTGGATAAATTATTACCTCAGTCTTTTCAGAGGAAATATTTAAAATGACCACCATTTGTGGATCTTGCGAAACCGTGCAGTGGAAAGCTAAACTCACGTTTGGTATTATTGTATAATATCCACTTCTAATTGTTGAATTTTTCGAGTTAATCTCGCGGGTTGTACAACAGAGCGGAGTTTTGGCTGCGTTGCATCGATCTTCATGAGAAACATAGCCGCGATAATCGAGCCGGGAGTTTATCAAGTTTCGAAGTACGAAGCAGCAGAGAATCAGCGCCAGTGGCACTTGGCTCGCGCTGACTGCGCGTTTCTCGCGCCAGCTGCTATATTTCGCATTCCGTGGGCAACTTAAAATTGGATCGCCTTAAGCGGTCGAAATGGCTTATCGAAATAGCTGTTCGTAATTGCCGGTTCGTCGGCAATTACGAGTATCGACGTCGATTGTAACTCAGCAATGTTCCAGGTGATTTCGCTTTGCGTTCACGGCTGTGAAAGCATTTTGCGGCGAAAGCGTTCGGTTATTTCATTAAGCTCGCTCGAATTTCCTTCTTGGCGTAAACAGGACTTTGAACGGGGCGATATTAAAGTTTTAAAGACTTATTAAAATTCCGCGAAAAATAGGAAATACCGGTTGCCGACGGGTTGGATGCCGGTGTGCCCCCGTTAATGGCGCCGCGAGATTGTTGAACGCGCGATGAGATTGTTATTATGAGTCACGCTGCGGGGCACTTTAGTCGTTTGCTTAAAATGCTAATACGCGGGACGTTTGTTTAACGACTATCTCGTCTCCGGCGATTGGAAAAGAGCAAAGTGCCCGCGACGTGGAACAATGAAGTTCTGCACCGACGTCTTGGAATAGAGATTTCATTGGGTGCGGAGAATGACGCATTTATAATGAAAAGTTTTCCCTCGTTGATAAAATTGTTGAAAGTAAGATTGCTGAACTTTTAGAGCAACCAATAATCATATTTATTATTGTCATGTTTCGATGGTATGTATTTGCTAAATCAATCCCGTACCATGCACGGAGCTTGATTACCCCTTCTAGTGGGGGGGGGGGGGGATGAAAATTGCAAAGTCTAGAAATTACCTAGTGTTTCCGTGGTCAATGATCGATAGGTATAATCAGCCCATCTTCTATCCGGCCCGATGAAAGCTGTCCGTGAAAATAACAGAAACGACCAACTACCTCATCGGTCAGCGTTTAATTCTCTGCCAATTGCGCTTTTTCATACCCTCGTGCAGTCCAGGAAACGTCAATCTCGTCGAGTTGAACTGCGAGTCAAACGAACTTTTAAATTCGACCGACGTCGAACCGTCAATCAGTCAACAATAATGTTCCTGAGATGTGCGCGTTTCATCTCGCATTCGTGATAATTAAAGGTGGCTGTCGTCGTCGGTGAAACCCCAATAAAATATGAAAATTGGACCGTGTTCTCGTTCCCAACCTAGCTTGAAACTCTGAAAACCAAAAAAAAAAAATAGAAGAAAAACCATTGGGAGTTAAAAAAAAAAAGAAATTCGTGCGACGAGGCTCTGGAAGAATTGAAAGCAAACGAGAGACCAAAAAACAGAGAGAGGACGCGAGCCACGTTGGGAACGCTTCCGGTTGCAGACCAGCAGGACAGCGTCGAGGATTCCCGAGGGGCAACCGCGCTCATTCGATCTGACCCCGTGCGGTTGTTACCGAAATTAGTTCGGCCTGTACCGCTGACATAAATTGGAGGTAACCCGCCCCAGCTGCATATTCATGCACGCGCAGATAAAACGCTAGGGGTTGCGACGTCCTCCGCAAATACACACCTCTGACTGAGAGAGTTGCCAAAGTGTGACATGCAATTTTTAATTTCACCGTTAGAGCTTGAAACACTGATGATAATAGTGTGAGGATCTAGACATAAGTGGTTGATACCGTAGAGGGTTGGTACCCTTGCGAAGGGCATTCGTATGAATGTCAAGTATCACTCCCCATACGAACAATTTTTTTTAAAATACCATCTGTCTATCATGCTTACATATGTAACGGTAACATTATATATTAGCTAAAGTGTGAACCACCCGCGGTTAACACTAACCTAAATTAATATGGCATTAGCCTCGGTATTTCGAGCTCTATCGTTCCGCAAAAAGCCCACTAAAAAGTGAGCTGTCACGTTTGGGTATATCTCCTCGCAAGGCTCTTTCCGTCCTCTTCCGATGTTTGTGGCTCGTCGTTGATTTTATCGGGAGCATCCCTCGCCTAGATCCGTCATCCCCTCGTTTTTCCTGACGACTCCCCTCAGACAGGTTCGTTCTCTCCGGTTTTTCCCTCTTCATCTCTCTCTCTCTCTCTCTCTCTCTCTCTCTTTCTCTCTCTCTCTTTTTCTATCCCGTGACGCGGTTATCGCTCGCCCCAGCCTGGGAATAAAAGTTTCAGCAACGAATTTCTAACCGACGGGAATTCCTTGTTCGACGTGTCGTGCGGCGAAAGTATGCCGCGAGTAATGGCTGGCGATTAAATTAAACGTTTCAATCGAATCGATCGCCCTGGTAATTTTAGCGCGAGGCCGTGCCTGCAGAATCGTGGATTTAGTTTTACGAGCATTGCACCCGTGTATTTGTTACGGGCAGTTATGGCTCGCGGCTGGATTTTCCCTCGAGAATAAAAATTGGGGGAACGTTGACGGAGAACGAACGTTCTGTTAATTGATGTTGACGTGTATGGGTGGTGTTTTGTTGACGAGTATCGGTGACGGAAACGGGAGTCGACTTTGCATCCTGTTTTTTTATGCGGAGTCAATATTTGTCCAGCTGCCATTTAATTAACCGTCTAGTTTGTTTGAATTGCTTTCTAAATTCTAGACTTCTCCACCGTTTCATTTTGTTGTTTTAGAGCGCGCAGTGTAGAACGTTGCGAAATAATTGCGTCACGTTTCGTTAAGAAAATAATACGTTACATCACTCGAGTGCTACGAACACTCAAGCGGTTACCACAAAATATTGCAATACTCGGATAATCTAATTATACCTAACAAATCACCGACGATCTCCGAACATTCGAGTATAAAAGAATTCACCTAAAACCCTCGAAGACCTATTAAGCAGTTAACCAAGCTTTTCTCATTTATTGACAGCAATCCACCGACAAGCAGCTGCCCATCGATGCCCATATCCGTAAATAATAGACAGTGCACACTGTATCGGTAACAATGCGAGGACTCTCCAGGATCGAAGGGGGGAACACGATAAAAATCTTCGTTTCTTCAAAGAACTCTCCTTCGCTTCTTTCCTCTCCGCTGAAAGTGTTCCTCCCCGTCTATCGGAAAACGAAGGATGCATGCGTGAATGGTCGGTGCTTTCACAAGGGAAAAGAGGCAGAAAGATTACGCGAATGGACGGAGAGTTAAAGAGGACGGCGAGCGCGTAACCGGGCAACGACAAAAATGGAACGATTTGGCGGAGGTGGAATACCGACGTACAATGAGTCCCGGTGATCGTAATCGCCATTGTGCATCGTTCCCCCGTTCTCGTTATTATCGGCGGGCCGCGGTGTCATCATGACGGAAAAATGGCCCACGCATTTTCGAAGTGGTTCGAGTCCGTCCTCCCCCGTCGCCTCCCCGTTCCAGAGCCGATCGATCGGCACCCTCGTCGCTGGAAACTTTACCCTCTCCGCCGATCTACCCCGTAGCTGTCTTCCTCTGCCCTTTCAACGACGCCTTTCCTCCACGTTTCCACCCTCTCCAGCGGGCAAATTTTAAAGTCGATTGAATTTCCTGTCGGACAAACCGCAAGGCGGCTACCACGCAACCTCCTCTTCTTTCACTCATTTTTCAACCTCTCTAACGTGAAATTGTCTTTCGCAGACTTGGTTTTCTAATTTCTCGACAGCTAACGAATATGAAATTGAGGAGAAGTTTTGGTGTCGGTGGAAATTTGACTCAGGCTTGGTTGTTTACGTTTTTCGATGGTTTCGAGTGCCATGTTGGCCTGTTTTACATCTCAGAAACTTCTGCCCCAAGATTTTGGAACAATAATAATAAAATTATTCTTCGCTCTCAACGTAAAATTCCTCATTTTAGCAAGCAGGAGGAATTTTTCTGGAATGTTCACGCAGCGTTCCGTATATAAATATAATTCAGGTCCAATTTACAATTCAATTTCTCAGTCCATCATTTTAATTTCCATTAAAGAATTTTTCCAAAAGCAAATTCTCCTCTATATCGCGTGCAGGGTGGCCTGGCCTGAAATTACTTTGCTAAAAAACGCTAGCAGCTCTTTTCGTTTGGCAAATAATTTCGGGTGGGTCAGCTTTATCGACGGAACGCAAAATACCCGCCGCGAATCGCTCGACATCTCCGTGATCTCGAAACTGCGGAATTGCATTTTTCCCTTTCTCTGGCGGCTCATTTTTCATCGCCGCGCGAGAGGAAAAATATTAATTACGAAAATTCCGCAGCGAGTGTCTCGCTCGTCGCGTCCCTTTTAGCGCGGCGACCGTTCAGCATTCTTTTTGCGATTTCAGCGATTTCTCTTTGAGCGATTTAATCGTTAATCGCTGGCTGTATACAGCGACCAAACTGAGATCGATTGTGGAGGGATTAGTCTTTGATTCCTGACTTTTCGATATTTGAAACTGATTTGAAGTAAATATAGCAGGTCATCATTTGAGTAATCAACACTCTTTTTTTCTTTTCAAGTGATTCTGTGACTGATCGTCCATTTTTATTTACCGCTTTTTTGAAAATTCTTTGATTTAGATGAAAAGAGTACAGAGTTTTGATAACGTCAATATTTTTGAGGAAGCTTTTCCGCTTTGGTCGCTTGAAAAATAGGTCATGGATACAAATTCTTTTCGAAGGTAGTATAAACCGGATCTTCGTGGAATTTGATTTAATAGCGATGTATAGTAAGTACACCATAAGAAAAGAATTCTGAATAAAATTAAAATAAATAACAGTATACCCGAAAATTCGCTAAATATAAAAGACAATAAAAAAAAGGGATAGCTTCTTTAAAGGATTATACGAAAGTAACATTAACAAATATCTGTCGAAAGAGAGGGATAACGATTAATTACGATTAGAGTTAATTATTACGTAACAAGAAAGGCTGACAGAATTTATCGGGGTCGTTCGATGATACGAATCACAGTCGGCAAGCGTTGTCCAGACCGAAGGCTCGAAATCGAGTAGGAGGTATGTCGACGGCACTCGATCGAGTGTTCGTTGACAAACCAGAAACCAATAATAGAACAAAGGGCAACCATTAAACGCGCGCACGTAATTCGATAAGCTTGGAAGACCAAATTTCCAACAAGCACGCGTACACGCAGTGGTCATTCGCAACGATTTGACGCTACGGTGTCTGATTGCAACTTGACGCGAATTGAACCGAATATTTCATGTCATTTCGTTCGACACAAAGGCATTATTATTGCTTGTTCGAAATATTTATTTAAAAAGATATGATTTATGTCAAAAGATATATTGCCAGTAAAATTTAATATTACTAAAAGTGTAGAATAATAGTGTCGTTACTTATATAAATTTTCATTGAGTAAACCACCGAATAAGTTTGTAATACAAAAGATGACCTAATATGTAAATGAAGTATCGAATTGACTCGTCAGTAAATTTTCATCCTTCCAACAGTTCTCTATTTCACAAATATTTATACAAACCCAATACCGACAAAAAGAAGCCATTCATTTCACCCAATAATTTCCAATATTTCTCGTTTTAGAATACCTCCCGTGCCCATTCGTCAAACCTGACGCGAATCGAGCACGAAAACGCGTACTGCCGCGGATCGTAATTCCATTAAAAGGTTACGCCATCCCATTGTTTCGAGCAGATATTAGCAAATTTATTAGCAGAAAGAGTTATCGTCGAGTTCAAGTATTTCATCGACATTTTCCGTTGCGCCCCCGAATCGAGAGCATTTTCAACCCCCTCGACAGGCTAATAATGTTCAAATATGCGCTCAGTGCGTTGAACGACGTACGCGAAAAAAAAAAAAAAGAAAAAAATCACCGCCGAATGATGCACTCGATTTCAGGTTCCCCTTTTGGCGCTCTTCCGTCGAACGGGGGCTGTTTTTCACGGATTACAAAACGGCGCAACGATTTTTTGTAATGTGTAGTTACTGTTTGGATTCGGCCGTCTGTTGATACTACGCAAACGAGTCCCGTTTAATTTCATCGATACGTCAGCGAGCGGAGGCTGCTCACCGCCTAATTTGATACTCGAAAGCGATCGTTAAACCGAGGTTAGTTTTTCGAACGTTCCCGTTTGATCGCAACGAACGGTATCGCTCCGATTGATTCCATTCAGGCTGATCGCAAACATCTCTTCGTTCGTTTCGTTTTCGATTCAATTACCGTCACGGCACATTCGTTAGGCGAACAAAAGGTGTTAACGAAAAAAGTTACCGATCGCGATTTCAAGGGGTCTGGTCGTAGCGACGTGGTTGATACGATTCGATATCGATGATGCTCCAGCAATTCTACATTGACGTGCTTAATAGAAAGTATCGAGTGTCCATTACTGTTGGGAATTTAGTCACGATGGACCAACGACAATATGCGTGACATTGTGGTGCAATATTATTTGATACTTGCTAACGAACTGTCAGAGATTAGTATTAATAGCGGAATATTTGAATGCCACCGAGTCACTCGACCCTAAATAAATAAATTAAAATAATGATCGTAGATCAACGAAATCGTCAGATGTCGACGGCCCCGGAAACTTTAAAAGGTGTCCTTTCGTAAACATGATCGTTCCACTCATAAATCCGCTCCTTCCAGACGATTACGGCTTCCGCTACTAGCCGGTCCTAACATCTCCGCGTCCCTTCGTGGCAATTCCAGTAATCTCCTAAACGAAACCCTTTATCTCCGCATTACCATAAATCCTAATTAATTGGACGCAGACTCGGCGGGCTGTTAGTCAGCCCACGGAATCCCGCAGGCGTCTCGATTTCGCCAGCGTAGCCCGTCACCCCCGCCTGTTTTTGGCGTGATGTCTTTCCTGCCTAACTTCATCATCGCGGTCCCGTAGTCCCGGGCTCCGCGGAGAACTTCCGGCCCGGAAGAGACTACGTGGCCGTGGTACGATTAATAGTTGTCTCGGTTCTCGAAGCAGGAGCCGGGCCAGAGCATAGCGCAGCCAACCAGGCAATCCTGGGGATCGGTGTATTCGACGTGGGATAAGGGGATGCACGGGGGTGACACGGTAGCTGCAGTGCAAGCCAACAGGGAGGGGCTCAGGAGGGTAACGGAGAGATGGGGTCTGACTGGAACCATGCTGCCATAACACTGCCGCTAATTAAACGATTAATCATGCAACGAATGACACGTACCTAACCGGTTCGCGGGGAATCGCCCCCGCCAGACTCCGTGTCGCTCGAGCGGCAAAGGTTATGCCTGTTACTCCCTGCATAACCTGCGCCTGTGGTGCGTAACATCTGCATATTTCGGCGCATCGATGGACCCTGATCCGTGCTCGAGGACCTATGAACACTATTCGGCCATTCCGCTGACGTTTACTTCGTTGAGATTGAAATCTCGTTTTGATAAGAAATCTTATAGGGTTAGTTAGTGGATGAGTTTGAGCTGTAGAAGGAAAGGTATAGTTAACACTCAGTGGTTGTTTCGTCGATTCTGCTGACGTTTAGTTGGTTAAAATTGACGTGTGGCAATGGAGACACTGGTTATGGAAGGATGCGAGGATTCGTGGAAGATTTATTTCGTGACCATCTAGGACCTGTTAGTATAGTTTCGTTAGAGTAATGGATGCGGGACTGTGCTCAAGAGGCAGTGTATTTTTTCATAAATCTGTTGACGTTTATAACCTTCTGAGGCTGTTTGATGTATTTTACGTACAAGAAAGTGACCTTCGAGTCAATATTCTACTATTTTGTACTAGTGAATCTTATTTATATCACGTTTTCTAATTACAATGAATATTTTATTCTTGACGAATTAATACGTCAGGTGAAATATTGAACTATACTTCCTCGACATTATTTTTAAATACGTCGACTGACCTATTTTTTTCTCGTGTTTGTTTCAGGTAAGCACTTGTTACTTACTAAATCGAAGTGTGTGGGATCCCATGTCGTAAGTAACGTTTCAATATTAACTAACAAAGTTCGATGCTATATTGAAGTTGTTCTACCTTAAAGAAGCTATCGAGAATGACCTTTAATAATATTCAGAATGGGAAAACAATCCACCTTGTTAATACTAAAAATTGATCAATTATTGATCGTAACGTTGAACATATCATAATGTCGAACTAAAGAAGCGCACCCCTCGCTTTCGAGTCCACAGATACCTTCCCGTTACGGGCAGCCCCTCGCGAAGATCAAAGAAAATTACAATTCCATATTTCCCTTCGCTTCCACTTCGAAACGCAAACATGTGCAAAAAAACGACAGCTCACACACGCCCGACGTAATAGCTTCCGGATCCCATCCCACCATAAATTTCTCTTCGAAATCGATTCAATAGAAGGAACCGTAATGCCGCAGGTAATACACCCCTTTGTTAAGCCACGCGCGTTGAAATATCGCGAAAGATCCGAGTAAAGCTTCGGCCGCGAACGGGGGGAAAACGTTGGGAGCAAATCGAAGGTAAACGTAAGGCAGCCCCGAACGTGAATCGGGAGGCAATCGGGATGAATTTTAATTCGAAGATATCGCGTTTGGGAACGGTGTAGGGGGACGATGGCGAGTGAAAAAGAAATAATTCGATGGCAGGGTGGGGGAGAAGCGTGGATGGAGAGAGATCGAGAGACAGAGAAGGACGCGATAACGTTTCGTAATCGAATCGCGTTTCGCGTGGGTGGAGGACACAGAAGGGAGATCGCAATCCCCCCAGCCTGTTCTCTGTTCACCAGGGGATGGTCAAGTCCGCTTTCACGGTCCATGCAGCGCTTCGTTTCGATTGCTCGACGCATCGATACTCGACATCAGCCATGCCCGTCTATTATTCGTTGCGGCCAATGGTCACCGGTATCACCGTACACCCGGTTATGATTTGTTACTCTGCTCCCGACGTGTGTCCCTGTACACGACCGACTTCTCTTTCCATCCCACCCCCCACGCCCCCCCACCTCTTCGTCGATCCATGTCCCCTACGTTCGAGTTTTCCTCTTTCTCAACGAAGTCTGCAGAAATCGTTCGAATCCATTGCACGAACAGCGAGAAGTACTTTTCTTCCCTGCGCCGCTAACGAAAGGAGACTTCGCAGCGAAAAGGTGTTTAGAAGTTGCAGGAGATCCGAGTTTTCCGTAATTGGAGTTCGTTTTACACTCGCCGGGAGTACGTCGGTAATCTACGGGGCGAGGTAGCAGTAGAGGAAAACTCGAAGCTCGCGGAATTGAAGATACAAAAGTGCAGACATAACGGTTGGGGAGCTTTGAAATTGCGTCAGTTGATAATATTGTGGAACGGAATGGATAATAATGTGGAATATGTTCTTGCAGTTGCAGGGCTGGTTGTCGTGGTTGATTGTTGCGTTAAAATAAATTTTATCTTGTTTAAAGCAAATCGTACGGTTAACGATGCTTGCACAGAGGTGAGGGCAATAAAGTCGATACTTTATGGGCTGACCAATTTCTGTTCGTACTGCTTAAGACGCGAGAGTACCTGAGTAACTATTCTGCATTTTGTTATATATGTTAAATTGTAAACATACTTTTTTGATGTTACTCGAATCGATGTTACTGACATGCTTCTGTAGATGATTCGCACAAAAAATTGAAATGCTTAATGTCCCATTTATCAATTGTAGCTCTATTCGTATACTCATTCGTTACGCGAATTCAGTTGCGGCGTAAGCGGGCCGCCTCGAAGTGGAAATCCATAAGCGTGGCCGATAGATGGGGAGACACAAGGGGCAGAGATTGTACGTATAACGCAAGGCTATAAAGAATATGAGATCGAAAAAGGTATAAGAATGGCCTTTTCGCACCGCCCACGGTATACTGTATAATCCTCCGATTCTCCCATTATCCTCTTGTTTCTCTGATCGTGGTCGCAATTTATTATATTCCCTCCTCGTTCTCTCTCTGTCTGTTGTTTCCCTGGTTCCCCTCTCCTTTCGCGCTCGCCCCTTCCGTGGAAACGCGCTCTGGTTACAACCCTCGCGAGCGAGAAGGGGTTGGGAAGGAAGGAGAGAGAGAGAGGGAGAGGTCGTTGCTGGGGTGCGCTACAGGTGTCGACGAGATACAGGTGTTGCTAGGATAGCTGTTACTGCCGAGGTAGGCACCTTTACCCCTCTGCCACCTCTGGCTACCTCCTCTTTCAGCCTTTCACTTCCTCTTCTCGCGTTCCAGGCGTCGACCCCAGACGAGACCTCGCGACCGAAACTTTTGGGGATTGCATGGCTTCGCAAAGACTATCGTGGTGGAACGAGCCACCGCAACGCGGGGATGTAAACTGAATTAACGACGACGTCGTCGATTCGTTCCGTTGGTTGTTTATTACCCGGATTAAATCGAGTTCGTTGGAAATTTTGACGATGGAAATTGGCTCCTGCGAATTAGAACGATGGGGTAGTTTTGAGTGATTGCTCTCGGGTGGCAGTTTCGTTAATCGAGGTTGGTTTTAACGGTCGCGATTGGACAAACGAATGACAAATTTATGGGAATATTATTTGAATATTTAAATACTAGAGCAATTTGAGCAATTCGATAAAATTTTAATAAACATAACATGATCACGATTTTATTTTCCGTTACTCGAAGACAAGCATATGACCACATTTGCCGTTAAAATTGACACGTTATAGCAGTAAAAGGGAAAATTTGAAATGCTAGACTATCCTCGAACCGCGTAATTGATTATCAAAATAATCAGTCGGCAATATTGAAAACAAATTACCTACTATTGCCGCAGCTCTCGTCGCAGACGTGCACGAATTTCCTGTGAAATCGAGCCTCCGGCGCGAGATTTTCACGAACGAATAAATTGGACGACGAAATTGGCAGGAGGGGTGATGGTTGCTCGACGGGGGAGGATCGAGTCGCAGAGAAGCGAACGCGTAAGGGACGAAATGTAGCTAGGGGTGACGCTATAATTGCCACGTGATGTATCGCCAAAGGCGACGTAACCCCTGTAAAAAGTTCAAGAATTCGTCTCTCTTCGATTCTCTGTCGGTTCACGATTGACTTACGATCCCTATGGCGTTAAAACGAAAATCTCCTCGAAACGAAACTCTGTAAAAATACACCATAAAAATATTTATTTCAAAACAGAGTATCACGATCCATCAGAGTTTATCGAAGAATCTGTTTCCTGTTCGATAATTGCAGAATGAAATATCCTCGTGTACATAAATTCCATCAGAAACGCAGCATAAGGAAATTCTGAGAGTATGTCTCACTTGGTCGTTGCAATTTTGTATGAATAACTTTCGCGAACTAATTAAATTTCGAACTCAAAATCAGTAAGTTTGTTCAACAATCTTGTTAGTTTTAATTAAAACTCTCTGCCTAAGTCTGAATTACTTTAAAACAAGCCTTGATATTGCTTTACAAATTTTAATCAATTTGCCTATATGCGTTATTACTAATAACTTATTAGGTTTAAATCTGTATTTATATAAAAAAAATGTAAACATACAAAAAGTTTCTATAAAAAGTCTATTAAGATATAGAACGCAGTTTAAATGTCAAGAGCAATAAAAGCCTAAAATAACTGCGCTCAATTAAGAAACCCTTTGTAGCGCGGTACGTATATACGTAGAGGGACGACCAAGTTTTTCCAACGTCAAACTCAATAGAAGAAGCTAAACCAATTCTGATGCTCGTTACCGGCAGTCCGCGTAACGCGAACGACCGCCGCAGGAAGATAAGCCACTGCAAGAAAGAGGACACGAAACGAAGCTGTTGAACGAGAGACTTCTGTTGCCCGACATCTTCACAAAGGAGCACACCCTACCCTCAAGATACTCATCCTATAAAACAGCAGCTTCGTATCCCGCGAGATTGGATTCTCCAGCCATTCTCCCTTGTCTATGTCGTCCTTGTGTCGGCGACAAGAGCATGTATCGCAACGACACGTTCTACGGTCTCCTACTTGACGTTAACGAAGCTCATCCAGTACTAAAAATCTTCATAAAGCAGTCGAGGGTTGGTCGGGTACGAAGGTGGCCTCTAGATAAAGAAACAACGCGAGCGAGTGTTCGAAAAAACCAAGAAATTCACTGGCGAATCTCTCGCTTGAAAGAAAAATATTTTTTACATGGATTAATTCGAGTAATTTATTGGTCAGGTTTTTACAGATTATTTGTACGATCTAAAACTGATTTCATTTTCATCAACGAATACGATAAATTTACAGAAGAATCCAACATTATTAACATCCTGCGTGTTGTATCCATTTACGGTACAATCGCATACACAGAACACACAAAAGGTGCACACAGAATACATTCGACGAATCGATGTTACATTAATATTGATATTCCCAAAATGAATAATAAGATGAATATTTCGGAACACCACTCGGCACACGTTTCTCCAATATTAATGCGCCATAAATGCATAAAACTCGCTGTCTAATTAACAATAAATGCGCAAAAGCTACTAACACGAGCGGCGCTCGCTTCAACGGTATTAATTGCAATTAGCAGAGAATATTTCCCGTCCCGATTCCTTCGCTACATTCGAAAAATACGCAAGAAGTACTAACTAAGTAAAGAAAGCAAGGAGCTCGGGCGAAAAGCACGTAGAACGGAGAAAAGTGTACTCGAGGTGAAAGGAGAAATATATTGGCCAACGCGAATCCCTTCTGAACGGACAGCGAGAAAGAAGGAACTTTTCTATCACCGGCTCTCACGGCAATACAATTAAAAAGATTGCGAAAGTTAGCGGTGCGAGTGCACGAACGCGGCCCCCGCTCGCGCTTGTGCGGCCTAACTTCGCGTTTCGAGGAAAGGGAGCCCAGGAAACGTCTTCCGCTTAGTTCTCCGTCGGGCGGGCAACTGTTTGTTTGTCTTCCAATCGACGAACAACTCGGGATTCCTCGCGCCGAAGGGACTTTCGCTGGCGAGCACCTTCTTACGCTTCTAACCTCGTAATGCTTTCTCAGCCGTTTGTTCGCCTCGTCACTCGGCCGAAACTTTTGTTTCGCGGCAATTCACCCCTTCGAAGCCTCTCTGCATCCCTTAATAGGCTCCAACGAGCCGATGCACGCCTACAAGTGATTGCGGAAACTTTGTATTAAAACGCTGCGGGATATTGTATCCTGAATGATCCGAGAGGAAACATCTTTTGGCTAACAAGAGAATGCTTGAAGATTTTTTCTAGCAACGTGCGGTGGCTTGTGTAAATGTTTCATACGTGTGTCGTTAATACTTACTTCGAAGAATGTTTCTGTCAATTTTCATCCGAGAAAGTGCTAATTTATGTAGAGATTTCTTTTAATGCTATTTTTATATTCAGTCAGTCCCATAAGTATTCGTACCTTCTATGTCTAGCGAAGAAAGTCTATATTAAATAATCGGTTTGATGTTTGCAAATAAATTGATATATATATTCACAGAAGCAGAGATTTTGCTCCTTCCGGACGTTTCATACGCAGGTCTGAGAACCTCAAAGTACTTACTTTATTCGTACGAAAATAAATACCAACATCGATTTTAAAGCGCAGCGAATTCCATGATGTCACGAACGTCTACGTACTAAGTAGACGAAGCAAGACTCACGAGAATTCTAGTATTATACATATTCATATCGCATATTTCTCTGGAGATACCTCCACATAAAAATTAAGCAGCTTGAAGCATTTTTTACCGTTTCGCATTATAAATTCTCATTTCAAGTGCTCAACAACCGACAGACGCGAAATATTTATTCCGATACCGAGAAATCCACCGGGGACACGAAGGGAAAAATTCTGCGCGTAACCGAGTTTGGATACGTTCTATGCGAAATATTTTTAGATTGTTTGCGATTTCCATCCGCCAATATTTTCTCGGAACATTTTGTTTCCGGCGTCACGCTCCTACCAGAGGATTCTAAATTTTCAAGAAATCCTCTTTCATATTTAAATGTGCGCCTTGCATGGAATCACCCGGTCCGTCGAACACGTGACAGCTGCGACATATTTCAGAATGAAACTGCACTCCCGATGTATGCGGAGGACCGACTTATTCATGTTCCTTAGACATCTTGCGATAACGATGCGACGACGTCTGCTATCCAGATTTCTATGAACGAGGTACCAAAGCTTTCGCGACTTTACTCTCAGTCGCACGGTTACCGCATCGAGTATAATCCTTATTCTCGCGAGACAAGGATATTCGAAGCACGAGCGACGCAATTACTGCAACCTAATTTCGCCGAAATATTAATCTCACCTTATTCCGGTGCCCTCGAAACGGTTTTCACGCTGTCGGTGGAATTGAAACGAAATCTCGCGGCGATTTCATTTATCCTTATTACCGGGAACCGCGTAATATTCGTCTTCCGCGGAAACGACGTTCATGAACCGATAATACGGGAACGTCGCCGTCCGGAAAGCCGCGGGAGTAAAATATGAGGCGTGTCATTGCTAATATTTTTCTTCTGGAAATGCTCACGGTCTCCCAGAGCGCGGAAAAGAAGAGCCCATGGCCCTGGGGCGATAACTCACTTCCTGGAGAATCCTTAAGGGCGCCTCGTCGAAGTCGGAACGGAAACAGAGAAAGGAAAGGGGAGGACCGAGAGAATAACTCAAATTTATGAGGTGCAGAGCCCAGACCAAATTCCCGTTCGTACCGTTCCCTTCGAGTCCACTTACACTCGACCGTTCCCGAATGGTTCCCTGAATTCGTAGACATTCGACGATAGCTTATACGCCGCGTTAATCTATCGACTTCCATCTTCGACATCCACCTTATTTCGACCGTTATAAATTCACCGCTGTTGTCTTTATCGCGGAAAAATTGAATATCAAGTACCGGGTTTATATCGGACGTTTCATCCACACCTGAGATAAGTAAGTTTCTCCAAAATTAAACGCAAAGTGAGCATCTGTCCCTTGTTTGTTAGTATTATTGAATTATTTTCTGTAGAATTTTTCTTTGTCAGCACTTGGAGCTTTGGTCTATATCTTAACCCTCTAATGCATACAACATATTTCATTTTCTAAGACAGAAATTATTTCCCTATTATTCACACGTCGTATCGCTAAGCAACGCTATTAAGAAACTCTATATAATAAAACATGTACTTTCACAATCGATCCAGCAGAAAAATGGCGAATCTGGGAATATCGAGGCTGCATAAATTATCATGTGTGAATTTCAATCCGCGATTTATCGCGTAGCCGACCATTTCGCCGAGCCATTTCTGGAAGTGACAACAGCAAAGGGATAGTGGATTTTATGTAACGATATTTTACAGAGACAGCGCTGGCATCAGCTGACGAAATTACACGAAAATGTGATTTCGTAACCTGCATAATGAAGCAAAAATAATTCTGCGTTTCCGTTACGTACTTCATCCCCGTCCATTGATCAACGTTATTTTCGGGTAGAGTTTATTAAATCCACTACGTTATTCTCGCCATATATCCCTTCGTAACATATCTGAATTCCAGTTGCGTTGGAACTCAATTAAATCGGCTATTCTCGATTTCCAATGAAATATTTAATTCGCTTAATGTCAGCGAGGTAAATCCAGCAAGTATGTCAAGGAAATTGATCAAATATATTCCTCGCATACTGTTTAGTGAAATTAAAACGTAGGAATTGTTGATAGATATCGATAGAGGGATTTCTAAGTGTAAAATAAATAGTGGTGAATATTCGGCAGTCTCGAGTGAAAGGTTCTAGGATTTCAATCATTTTTAGAATCTAGAATTATTACGTGTCATATCAAATTTAATTTTACAAAGTTGCAAATAAAAACCACGGTAAATGTCAATGGAAATATTGAAATTAACGTTAAGGTTTATTAGCTTGTACAATGGTTTTTACTTGAATATATAAGTCAACATAATTATTATAGCAGTAAACAATAGAGACTCGACGAAATTGGCGTTCTATCAAAAACAGAACTTAATTACCTTGACTTATGATCGTGGAAACATTCTTCGTGGTTGTTGTAACGTGCGATATCATCTACTGCCCGCAAACTATTGTTAATCGATAGTTGTAGAATCGTCTGATTCGATTCTAACAAAATTCAAATTAAAGGTTGGAATTTCTACTATCTAATAGGTAGTTACTATCATGGGTCAGCATATCCTAATTCGACTTTTTCTTTTCAAGCGCGTTAAATACCGCCAAAGTGTTACATCAAATATTTAATGCGAAGTAAACGTTTGCTGCCCGGAGTCGCGGTGCAACTGAATCAACGCGAAAGCTCGAAAGCTCCGTTCTCGTAATGAACTCGTTAAAGGCGATTCTTACGTGCCGGGACTCGGCGCGCACCGACGAATCCCAATTTGCGTTTACAGGTTCCTGGCTTGCAAATGAACGCGACAACCGGAACGCACACGCGCGCGCATATCGACGACGCGCGCTATCGGTGTCGTTATTAGCGAGGCTTGATTTCCGGGGTCGAATGGCGGTCGACGCGAAGTCACGACGCGTGTTCATACCATTGTCGAGCCAATTTTAATCAAAGTAACGATTCACGGTTACGATTACAATCTCTGGTGATCGAAACACTCGTTAATAGCTTGCGATTATTGTCGATTAGATTAATCGCTATTTTAGATCATTCAAGTGGTGTCGACCATTAATGTCTTGAGCAGTCTTATCGTTAAGACATCGATAATCGGTAAAAGCCTCTCTCTGGCCTCCCTTCCTCATAGTCACAGCGAAGAAACTCGCGCACTTATGCACACCACGAGTTATCGATCGGCCGTGACTTTAGGCAGCAGCTTTACGAGCGATTCACTCAGAAGTTAGAAGCGGCATTAGCGTGACAGGCCGAGAACGTGTTGTTAGAGAGAAATGGTCGCGGTAGAGGGCGAAGGAGGTGGACGATGAAAGAACGGGGTGCGCTGCAAAGGGCTCCCGTGTTTGTAACACTCTTTACTTAAGCGATGCTCCGCTTCGACATACGGCACTGTCGCATGCTGAATACTTCATGGTTCGTATCCGACGGAACGTGTGTGTTTGCAGACCGGCTCGGGAAGGACACGATTATCCTTTTACAGTACCGGGAAACGAGGTCGACGTACGTTGAATAAACCATTCCCCCGGACAAAGAAAATGAAAACGCGGAAAAGGACGATCGGGCGCGGTTTGCATCTACGATCGATCCAGTCCCGTGCACGATGGACGAGGTCTGCGACGGACCGTTGAATCTGTTACGTTCGGCTACTTCCACCCCCGTGAATTCCTTGCGCTTCCTTCCCTTCGAGTTTCGAACGTTGAAGTTCGGATTGAGTCGCTTGCAGGGCCACTCGGAGATCGAAAGAGGGCCTCTTACATTTCAGGAACTCTCATGTACGCGTGGAGCATGCATTATGCATGAAAACGTATGCAAATTCATACGTGTGTTTAAATATACGAAGAACGGAATCGTAAGTTAAAGTACGTTTTGTCTTTTAAATGTTATGACGTGCAGTTTTAGTTTAGGGTTGTTTTGTGATAGACCTGTTATGCGGTTCGTCGGTTAGGATTATCTAGCACCCCTGCCTTAGACGTAGCACTATTAATCGTTCGTTGAAGAGCCTTTGTTTACCTGATAGTTTGTTAGTACATAATTAGTTTGATAGGTTGGTCAGAGAATTAATAGCGTCACGTTTATGACAAGAGCAGCTGCACAAGTTTGCTTATGAGATCAAATGGGAGATTCGGTAGGATACGTAGACTGATTAGGAGAGGATTAGATCCTTGCTTGCTTTGAATCACTTACTCTACTTTTGGATCCATTAACTCTAGTTGTAATGTTCTGATCTAATCGAATATACGTCACTCATCCCTGCGGACTCAAATTTCTCAATAAACCAGAATCAGCGTCATAATCCACACTTAAGTAGGTTAGTTCGCAATTGTAACATACGAATTAATCCTCGAACAACGCATTCATATTTTTTCTAATTCTGGATAAGTTTATTAATTGACCTAAAACAATAATCAATCTAACGTAACACATAATAAATTCCAGACGAGATTTACGAGGCCTCCGTGACCCTACGTAAGAATCGATACCATCCACGGTCAATTATAAATGTTGCCGCGTCAAAATTCGCCATTCCGCGATATAAGCGGTAATTTTTTCAAATTAATTCAGCAGTCAAATTCGGATTGGAAATTAGAGGGGTATCCGATTCAGCGAATTCCGACAATCGGGTATCGTTTCATACCTCTATTTACACGTACGAATCGTTGCTAGGCGAGTGCACGTTCGATATTCAATCTGGCCATTCGTACGGTTGCTCCTTTGGAATATTTATTTCACCGAAATAAATGTATTATGAGCAGCGGTGAATTTCGCAGTAGACCGTTGCGAAATCCACTGATAATCCGCGACTCGTTGGACACGATGAATGATAAATTCCCCTCCCCTTCTCGTGCTCGGTAATTGATATAAATGTTAAGTTATTAGCAAATAATGATAACAATGGCGATAGAGGTAGGAATCAACCGTGCGTTTACGGCAACAAATCATGAACCCGAAACGCACACAATACCATCCGCAGCGATGAAAGGCGGAAAGGGGTGGCGAGGGCGTGGATAAATCCACGATGCGTAAAGCGTCTGACATTTATCGCGAAATTTACGCTGCACGGTCAATAGATACGGATTCGAATCGATAGGGATCTTTCAGCTGATTTTTTCGAACGCGTGCAGCGTTGCTTCGCCATTGTGATCGTTGACGATCGTTCGATAACCGCTTTAGAACGCTAACGAGAACAATCGATATAACGAAGCGTTCGAATTGTCTTCGTTATCAATATTTCATTCCGCCCCGCGACAACGACGAATGGACTGTGCATAGATTTTGTCACGGGAGGTTCGTGTTAACCGTTGCGAGTCGATGGGTCTTGGGTCTAGACCCAAGCTTATGTTAGACTTCGGCGTTTCAATTTTTACGTTGGAAAATAAAGAATCAGCGTTTCTTCTAAGCAGACTGCGGATGTTCGTGCACGTAAAATATGCAGAGAGCGCCTTTTATGCAAAACATGAATTTATGCACGAGGTGTGTGCATGCATTTATGGGAAATATGCAAAATTCAGCTACAGATTATTGGAAAGAATAGAGCTCGATATTTAGGTTGTTACTCGAGTAAACGCTCCTGGAGCATCGATATGACTCGACACATGTCGATTCTGAAAATGACTCAAAAGTAAAGAAAACCTAAACACATGAAAAAGTGTTAATCCCCGTGTCTCGGTACGTTTATCCTTGACAAGTACACCAGCAATCGCCATTAGACGTCGAGATTCCCGATATCCGTGTCGCAAGTTCGCGGCAAGTTTTCGCGCGGAAAAACCCGCGAACCCCCGGCTAATATTTATCGAAATCCCTCGTTAGAAGTTGGTCTTAACTTCTAATCGAGTCCCAAGACAAGAGACACGCGTTCCGCCTGTACGTAACTCGTTTATCGACACGGTGTTCTCCCGTCTGACACGTCGATGGAAGGAGGAAAGTGCACGGTATCGGAAACTCTTGGTCGCCGGGTGCCCGTGGCACGGTCTCAACGGACGAAACCAGAAGTAATGGTATTAAGAAGCCCCTGAAGGCCAGAGACTGCAGCCGCCTAACTGTTAGCTCCCTTCCACGGCTCTGTTTGACCCTCTCCAACGAGCAGGCGAAATCACCGCCAACGTAAAACGACAATGACGACTTCCCTACCGAGTGTCGAGTATTGTTTGTTAACCAGATCTGACTTCCTGTCCGTCGCACGGCCGTGTATCGGCTGGTAAGACGATCTTATAGGGGTTGAGAATCAGATTCCTACCGATCAAGTTGTACGCGTCGAAGCGAATCGTTGGGACGGCGCACGGACGTCAAGGATAATCACCTGGTCGAAGCTGGGCTTCGAACGAGTGATGCCATTAAATTTAATGAACGGACTCCTTCGCGCCGTCGAGTCGAGATTTTTCGAAACCCTCGGCCGAGAGAATGGGGCCTGGTTCGAACTGTGACGAATTTTTGAAAAGAAACGGGGACAAACGCTTCGCGAGGTTTGCCATATTCATCGAACTGATGGAAAGGTTTGAAAGATATTCATCGTCGGCCTGGATATTTTTAGAATAAATTATTGTATCATTTTGTACGAAAATGCTCAAAAGTTGGACAGGAACATTCAACTAGTTGACATTCAAATAGCAATATCAAAGTAATAATTTAAAAATAGTAACATTCTGATAACAATATTAGAGTAATAATACACAAGTAGTGATACTTGAGTCGTCTACTTGCGTTTGAACCACGTGTAAATATGATCGACTGCTCGATAATCGGCAAAGCTGCACGATTTTTCGCATGCAGCCACTCGAAACGGTCCCAAGCTGTACGCAGCATGTACTACAGCAGGTAGTTTACGACCACTTTGTGTAAATTGGTGGTAAAGTTAGCGTCTTAATATACATTGGTTAAACTGTTCACCGAAGTTTGCGAACAGACGAAGCGCGATACTCGCTACCAGGTCGGTCCACTTTGCGAAGCCATTTCGAAGTCCATAATTAATCTCATCCTACAAAACTATGACAAAACGGTTAGCACGACGAATTAATACAGGACGACGATTTCTCGTGGCGCTACTTGAAAATTATTTTCAACTAAAACATTCGGAGCAAGGATATTTATTTGGTAGAAAGATCGTTAATGAATCTCGATCGGCCATATTGGTTGCTGGGACTCTTCAGGGTTCGTCACGTCTCTACGACTAACGTTATGCATGAAAATTAGTAATTACTGTTTTAAACGATTATAAAAGGAAACATTATTGCGATGAAAAGTTGAATTTCGAGAATTTATTAATTTTTAAGTTTTGAACAAGTTATAAAACAGCCCTTCAGGATTTGTATAATCTCCAGTACATTTTTCACACTTTAATTAAGTACATCAGACCTGCGCAGGAAAACATGTAAAGTTTAAGTATAATTGGCAATTAAGGGTGTTGAGTTGCGCACTGAATACAGGCTTTTTCTTCTTCCTGCCAGGTTAATTTAGCGTTACGTAACTGATTGTGTGCAGAATATTAAATTCTTCATTAATTGCGACAACAAAGGATGAACCTGGAGAAAACGAGGACGTAAAATTAATCTGTGAGATTAATTACGGAGTCTGTAGAAAATTACATTGGCCAACAGGTAGATACCTAAAACAACGATAATCTGGATTGCCCTTCACGGTACAATTGATTTTTTAGAATCGTTTTTTGCAATGTAGACTTCTTAGAACCCGATATCATTTTTAAACGTATTTAAAATAAAGAAGTAATGAAGTTGAAAAAAATTAAAGAAAAATAAAGAAGTCATAACCTTCATAAATTTGAGATTTCTTTAAAGAATGCACTCAGACTCGAGATATAAATTCACAACTATCCTACGTGGAGCTTTTCTTCGGCCAGACTTTATTGGCTTTATCGAGGATATTAAATTCACTGCAACGATTGCGTAGCCGTTAGAACGACTCGTAATTAAAATATATTGTGGCCCCTTAGCAGCGCAGAGTTATGGACGAAAAATGTTCATTTTATAAGCAACGGCAACTGCGCCCGTCGGCTTTATGAATTTACTGCCGCGTCACAATAAAGGGTTAAATTTCTGCTGTCGCTGATTTTCCACGCGAATCGTAAAAAAAAGCGCGGATAAAACTGGCGCTGTAACTTTTATATAGACCGTTTGTCGTACGAAGCACCCGCGGGTAAATGCTAAAAAAGAAATTCACGCGCGTGCAGGCACCGTCACTTCCGTAATTGGATCGAGAACTGTTGCTAATGCGTGAGTGGAAACGTGGAAACAGGTGCTACCAAAACGGGAACGCGCGATACGCATTGTATCGCGTTTCATTTATGACCCTGGGCGTTCTCCAAACTCGTTCACCTTCCAGATTACAATTTTCTCTTTTTCGTGTAACTATCTCAGCAACTCAAGTACGGTATTCGAGTTTATTCGAATGGTTCTTTCTTTTATTTGCGAAACGATGAGTTACTGTATATTTATGTTCTGTCCTAGATCGAAGCTGAGATATAGTTTCCAGCACAAAAATCTAGGATATCGTACAGTTTTTCGTGCACCGAGCTAAACAGAGTTCCGTAAGTATCGTAAACCAGGCACAGGGGGATGGTAGAGAGAATTGGAGATCACCCGAGGAAGGAACAGTCACAGGCACGAGAAAGATGAACGTACGGATGACGATGTTTTCGACTGACAAAGTTTCATTAATTTTCGTCGGAATTTCTGTCGAAAGCCAATCGGAAAACGATATCCGATAACGTAAATTTTCCCGTACACGCCACCTGGCATGCCGTGTGCGCGCGCGCGAGCACAAACGTCGAAAGACACGCGAATTCGTCCGGCTCGTTGAATATTCTGAGACCGTACGAGGAAAAGATAGGGCTGTTACGAACGATGCACGAAATCAAACGTTCCGCGGAACTCCTGGACATCACGTAACGCCGATATTGCTCGTACAAAAGGGGAAGAATTCGTGGAAGGAGGCAGAGGATTCGCCAAAGCATAAACAGGGTCAAACCTCGATCCCGCGTACACTCGCAATTACGGGGAAACTATTTGTTCGAATTTGATGTTTCGTGTTTACAAAGAGCATTATCGAATCTGTTATAGAAGCTGGCACATCAGTCGTGTTATTTTAATGGAAATACTTACGTTTGTGCACAGCAGGCTACGTAGGTCTTGTACCCAAATAGGTACGATTAATTTTTGTTTCCTTTCTTCTGTTTTCAAACCACCAATAATAGTAAAGGCATCCATTCGAGTACTCTCGCGAAATTCATACGTAAAGAGTAGAACAAACAAAATTGCACGCTACGCAACCGTTTTCATTTCCATAGCGTCGTCCAACCATCGAGATTAGCATTTTTGCCAATTCAATCGAGCGCAGATATGGAATATGTATTCATTTATTCGTTCCAATTCCGAGGACACGTGACAGGGAAATAGGCTAATCGAGCCGCGAGATTTCCTATCGAGGGACACGTAACAACAAACAAACGTTACTCGCGCGACACTCGGAACGACCCTTCATTGAAATTCCAGGATACGTCCTGAACAGAGCGAAACACGTAATCTAAGATACCGAGCTGATGCCGCGTGCTCACGACGTCCGTGCTCGTGCCTGGCACGTCTCCGGTCACGAACTCGCTATCTACTCGTACGATGCGGTCCCAGCAGAGAAAGGAGGAAGAAAATGTGGCGATGAGGACGAACTCGCGGTTCGCTAATGGACCGCGATCATCGTCGATAAATAAATAATGTCCTCCGCGACCCATTTGGCATTCTTTCAACCCGTTCAGCTGGAGTATCTGATTTCGCGGCCGCGAATATATTAACAAACGTATAGTAGATAGAAACTTTTGAAATAGTAGTAAATGTGTTCTGCATAATCCGATCCATCTCAGAAGTACGAATTTTTCTTTTTTTTTTCGACGGAACGTCCTACTTCGAATTTCATCTTTTCCCACAAAACTTCAACGCACCCCTGTTCCGCGTAGATCGAGAATGAGCGGAAGTCACGTGAAGCGATTTCATTTACACAGGCAAGCAGTGGAAGAGTCAACGCGTAGGTGCGCAAACACGTCTACATCCGACCTAGTTTACGTTACCAAACTCCAAATGCATATGTGCTGTTTATCATACCTCTTCTATATAATTATCACTCGTTTCGGTACTTTATATAACACACGCGTCCACGCTAATTAATTGACGGGTGAAACAGATTGACTGAAACATCAGCGTCGCTTAATCAATCTAAATGCATCCCTACTGTTTGAAGTTAATGCGATGCCCGGCAATAGTGAAAGGTTACGTTGTTCGGAACGTTCCCTGAATTGTACCCGCGATGACAAATAGTTGAAATTAGTACGGTAGCGTCGTTCATCGCATGTATTTTCCAACGTTGCCGCGAATATTACCGTACACGGTCGGGCATTCGTGTACGGAAGTGCGGCAGTTTATTTGTCACGCGGCGAAATCTAATTTTTAGTGTTGTATTAAGACCACGCAGCCACTAGGTTTACAACCCAGACGTGGCGATATATTTTAGTTTTTTACATATTTATGACCGAGTATGGTAATTTTATAACATACCGGCGAATAAATCTTCGGGCTTGATAAACGGGTCACGTGCGCCACGCTTGATTGCGCGCATTTGTAAAAATCATTCTTAAATATTCCAATATGAAAATCGACGCGAATCCGCCAACGAAATATTTGGTATTTAAACCGGATTATTCGCGTTTTCGATTCGTTTACAGCGTTTCTCGATCGATGTCAATGCGTTTCCGTGTTGTTTGTGTGTTGTGTGACGTGCAAGGAAAATATGGAAAACATACATTCCCACGGATTATTTGTACGCAATGAATTACGTTAACTTGAATGAGTTGTCAAGAATACCAAAGTTTGGCACGTAGAATTACTAATTTTTTTTTTTAAATAAATTGATATCGAACTTTGTTTGAAGAGAAACTTCTTTTAAACTTCACTAGCAATTAATTAAACCATATCAAAATTCGTTTCTACCAACAAATAATGTTCCACGACTAAAATTCTTCCACTCTGTGATAAAGGAACGCTCCAGCTTCGTGGTAATTAGCGTCCAAAAGAGTATGGTAATGAGTGCCACGAGGTACCAGCTGTGAAACGAAAGTGATACTAGCTCGTTATAGAATTCTTATGTATCAAGTCTTGAAATATGAGACCGGTTTACCCATCTCCCTTCGAGAGTTTGCCGCACCCGACGACGATATTAAATCGCTGTGCACTGACAATCCTCCCTGCCGTCGGGGTGTTTCCTTGCTTAAACGAAGCTGGATCTTTAATAATGGATTCGCGAGCTGTCTCGTTCGCGTCCGCGTTGTCTGAAACAGACGAAAGATCAGAGCTGCGAATTAAAGTCATCGCTGCAAACCGTCTCGTGACCCAAGCTATTCTCACAATCTCCCATCCAACGACCCTCTTTCTCGAGTAACTCCTAATCACAAATTTCGCTCAAACTTATACCGCGCGGAGTTGCCTATGCGCGGACACTCATAAAATAGCCACGGTGAAATTTTTCATAGTTTGGTAGAGCATGTAGGCATCTCATATTTATCATGAAACTAACTGTATTTGCTAGCTCACGTATCTACGTAATAGTTGAATCGCGAAAGAATCTGTCAGCCATATGAACATCCCCATAGTACACTTTCAGCTTAAGATGTCGCCGGATATGTACCTCGCCTAAACCTTAAGACCCAGAACCACGCCAACGTGAAAATGACCTAAAAATAGAAATCTCGATTTCCCCTCTGGTAACGTCGAGTGCAATCGATCAGTTTACAAACCTCTATTTGGAGAACGAGGGGTTCTTCGTGGCCCAGTGTATCTAGTACAAATCCCTCAGTTTCGTGACACCCGCGTTAAATTTCCGACACTTCCCTCAGCGTCGACGTGTGGAACAACGCGGTGTCCAGTGGCGCAGGTTCTCATCCGCTCACAAGAACGACAGGGATATCGAGAGCTCGAACCAGGTCTCGAATATCCGCAAACATTCGCGGCTCTTTTCGCGAGAATCGAGAGGGTGGAATTGTTCAAACGGGCCGTCCGGTAATCCCGACAACGATGTTTCCCAGCGGTAACGCGGCTCCCTCGTAAAATTCCCTCGACATTGATGCGGTTTTGCCTTCCTGCGAGCATCTCGACGAATAATGATGCGGAAAGGCGAGACGGAAGGGCCCTGCCGCTGCTGCGACGCGGACGAAGGAGAGGGGGGGGTGGCAAAGAACTTAAGTAGCTCGCAAAGAGAAGCGAGCGCGGGAGGGTTGATCCGTTTATTCAGCGACACGTAAGCCGACTCCGACTTCTTCGTCGACACGAAGGGGGGCGCGGTAAACCTTCGCAGAAAATTCGATGTTTCGAGCAAACAAGCCCGCCGCAACGGCTATCAATACACGTCGCCGTGGCTGTCGTTCGATGTCGGATCGATAGCCTGTACCCCGTTGTTCCCGGGGAATAAGAAATCCTTCGTGCAGGAAGGGATGGTTTTTCTCGCGGGGATTACTTTCGTGAAAAAAACCGAGACCAAGGGAAAAATGGGGAAACAAGAGGGAAAAAGTGAGAGGGAGAGAGGGAGATAAATGAGGGCACATCGGAACCCTCGTTCGGTCACTGCTGGAACGTCCACGTGCCACCACGGATGGGTAATCAAGCCTCGAGTAATTATTCCAACGCAAATCGAAAACTTTCCACGGGTATTTGAAGCCACAGCGCGAGAAACTCCCGTCCAAAGGGATCTCTGATTATTTTTGGTCTGCCTTGAACTCTGAGGCAGGCACGTGGAGCTTAACGCTTAGGCTACCGAAGTACAATACAGGACCTGTTAACTCTTCGAGATGCGCGATTTTGGAATAAAAATAACACTCAAATTTATAGCGTTTTCCCCCGAGTGCTAAGATATATAATCAATATGTTACGACCGTATCGTCAAAGTTATTATTTTTATAATAAAAAGTGATATTAAATATATTTGTTTAGCTTCATTAATCTTTAAATTAAGACACGTTTTACATTTCAATATTTTCATTCAAATTCGTGGCTTTGTCAAGAGTATTCAGACCTCGAGAGACAAAAATTCGTCGCCATTAGCGAACGAGAATCGGATTACAGATTATTTCGTGAAAGGTCGGCGAAATCAGTGGAAGATTGACTGTAGCCAGCGCGTTGCCCTCGAACGACGTAGCATTCGATAATTAATGACTCGTAAAGGTTGCATTAGGCTGGCGGTGTTCGTTCCTTAAAAAGTTTCCGCGTTCGGTTCGCAGCGTGGCGCAGGTAACCAGAACTCCGGTTTGGATCTCTTATTTCCCGTTTCCCTCAACGTCCGCGGAGGGAAAAGAACGGCGGCGGAAGGGAGGGGAAAAGAATCGTGTTCCGATGAAAAAGCTCGGTGAAACTCCGCCGCGCCGGAGTTTACCTTTCAAGTCGGAGCGATGAAGTCGGCGGAAGAGAAATGGAGGACAAGAGCGGAATGGAGAAAGAAAGGGGAGCAAAACGAGTTCCGCACGCAGATGTGGAAACCCGACTCCGACTCGGTGCTCAAAAATGAATTTAAGCCGAACGATGCCTGCACGGAGCACCTTGCGCGCGCCCGGAAACTTTCGCGGAAAATTATATGAGATGCGCGTACACTTTCTGCCTAACGTGGCTAGACGCCCATCTACGGTTTTTTCCCCTCTTCTTTCTTTCCTCTTTCTCTCTCTCTCTCTCTTTTTTTTTTGTTTTCTTTCCCTCGTCGCCGTCGAAAGAGGAAGAATCACGATGTCGGGGCTACGGCTCCGTTCTATTTAATTCTGGGATGCGGCTGGAACTAGACGAATTCTCGTGCTCCGCGCGGATTTTCCAGAGACTCGTTGCGAAATGTTTGAACGTGGCCGCTCAAGGACAGAATGAGAAAATAGAAACACACCGATGGGGAACGAATTTGTGTTCCATGGTAGGCTCCAGCTCTTGGATTTCTTGGAAATAGTGAAGACTATCGTAGTTCGTTCAATTTGATTTCAAGATCGATCCTACGTAGAAAGAAGTTTCATTTTCGATTTTTCCATGTTCCTTTTTGAGCTTTTAATTACGTTTCTTCGTTGAAATGAAAAACTTTACGGTGACCTCTAAAGGAAGTCAAGGGATAAGTTTATAGCCTTTCGAGTCACGAATTATTCAATTTGTCGAATGTCCTACATTCTGTGTTTCCCACCTAAAATCAGAGAGAATTGTAAAACTAAATAATCAAGCAAAATAGTAATTAAACGCGGCGTTCCATTAAAACCGGGTCCGCCGGGTGAACTCCTTTCATTCCTATATTGGCGCACTTGACTATTATTATGTTTTTCATCGGGGCGATTGGAAAAAAATTCTAATTGGCGCACCTCTCAAATTAACCCAGCCGACGTTTTCCACTGTCGCTAGCGATTTATTATTATTCCAAACTCGCTTATTCCTGAGCGCTGCTTACGAGCTGAACTCCTTTTCATCTCCCACCCTCTCGACCGCTAATTATTATTTCTAATTATTAACGACAAAATGAAGGCGGGAAATCGGCACACCGAGCGAATAAATTTTCAACGGCGCGATATTTAGCACCGCCTCGTCGACGCTTGTAATTCCGCGGAGAATTTCGTTTTCGCGCCCTATTATTTCGTGTTCCTCCAATCAATCAAATTATAGCGCCAATTATAATTTCTGAAAACATATACCGCGACTGGGCGGCAAATAAAGAAACGAAAACAATCGGGTGCCCGGGGGTCCATTACCGAAACAACCGGGGTGGTCTAAATGCCATTCGAGCCCAGCCTTGGAGATATCGGACCGAACAGTCGATATAGAACGACGGGGACATTATTGCTCGTTTATCGATTAATATTTATTTATATGATTCCTCTGCACTGCATATTTGCATACCATTCCTAGCCATTCACGTGATGCTTCTGTGGTTCTGAGAATATTTAATTCGCTCGTCATAGGCAGAATTTGCTTGGTCGATATTACGTCAATTATGTGTAGTTAAGTGTATGTTGCATTACTTGATATTTTTAGATTCTTATATTGTATTTCTGAATAGAATATTTATCAACTGTTCAAAGATGTAACGGTTATAATAGTTTGACTGATTTCTTGGTTTCTTAACTATTCTCGTGCAATGTTCCTTATTTTATTTTTTTATAATTTTATTTTGTATTTATAAGTTGTGTCTTTCATAAGGTTACATTTTTGTTCAAAATTTAAAGAATAAACGATATTGAAAATTACAAAGACAATAGGCTCGACGACGTTCTCGTAAGTGGAAACAGAAACACTTTCTAATTTTATTTGTGGAAATACTAAACTAAACGTAACGTCGATGGAAATTTCATTCCATTATCGCTAATGGAATTTGAAGTCCAAGTGGTGTCGAACGAGGCAACGTAAATTCGAGCATCTCGAGGAGGGAAGAATGATCGCGAGCGAATCTTCAAGCTTTGGTCAAATTATTCCACGCAAACAAAACGTAGACGTGACTTTTGATCGAAAGAATTTTCTAAAGTTTTGAAGAAAGATTGTTTCGTCGAGATACTCAGAGTATTTCCCACTCCATAACTGATCGCTAATCTTCGGCTACGGTGCACGGTGTAACTCGTCTCTGTACCGTTTGACTTGGATCCTATCCTATTACCACCTAACAATGTTTCGAGCAGTCCTGAGCAAAGAGGTGGCGCCGACGGAATTTCTCGTTTCATCAACGGTTTATATCAAAAGTGTGTCGCAAACCGAATTTGCTTGATTGTGCGCGCGAGACGTTGTCGCCGGTGTTTCGTCCCGAATAATTCGCCGTTGTGTAACATTCACGGCCCTGGAGTAGCTCCGACGGACAATTTCCTAAACGCGAAATTAGCTTCGTTGTTGCACAGCGTTGCCTAGCTTCGAATTTTGATGCATTATATCGCACTGGCTCAAACAGATTAATGACATCTCATTCATTTGGAATTAATTGTCGTGAGTTTCAGTTATATTAAAAACTAGAAAGTATTTTATAATTCTTGGTAACTAGGTAGTAGAATTTTTATAAATGATTCGTGACAAGTGCTGTACACTATCTAATCAAATGAAAATCCCGCCTGAAGCGTGCGCTTATTGTTAATCGTAGGCGACCAGGAGAAGTTGCAATAGAAACTGCGGGAGGACAACGTGCGGTCGCATTCACCGCACTTCAGTTCGGATGTTATCAACAAGTTAAACTGGGAATTACTGTCCCATTCAACCTACTCGCCGCATCTCGCTTCGAGTGATTTTCATTTGTGCCCGGAATTGAAAAATCCTCCACGGGGACGGCACTTTCAGTAATTAAACGGGATGGAACAAACTGTACAACGGTGAATTAAGTTATTTGAACATGAAACCAGAATACCAGTCTATGGGTGGACGGAGTGTCAGACGTGGAGGGATCTTTGCGTGTATAATTTTGGTGAAAAGAAAATATATTTTAGATTTTTGAGAGTACCGCTGTATCCGCTGTTTACATCCACGAGCGCGCCACTCGCCGGCCAAAAACGTTTCTATTTAAATCCCCGGCGTTCAAGAAGCCGATGCGTCGACGAGATAACCTAATGCGATAATCGATTCCCGCAGGAAGACCGTAATTGCATTTACGAAGACGGACGAAGCATTCTAAAATAAACACCGCCGCCGGAGGTGCGCGCTCACGCCAGGCATGCCCGTCTACGTGAAAGGTTTCCCGTTTCTTTTCCTTTTTTTTTTCCTCCCCCTTATTTTCCTCTGCGCCATCGCCGGCTCGTAAAACGACGTGGATTTAAACGAAACGATACCGATTTACCCCTCTGGTAACAGAAGCGTCGTTACAGAAGCAGTTCTAGGATTTCCAAAGAATGCTCTCTCCCTCTCGCTCGCGCCCCCTTGTCGTTCACTTTCCCTTCTTTCGCCACCCTCCCTTTTCTAGCCGTCAGGGACAATCGAGGGTAAGAGGGAGCTAGCTGGCTAGGGATTTCGATGAGTTTTCCTCTCGCCGCACGGGCATTTCGCGTTCCGCGTCGCGCCCTATCGCGGCCACGGCACTTCCATCCCTGCAGATTTAGTATGCAGCGAGCTATATTAAATCTCCGCTGTTCGAGGGATTCCGGACTCTCGTTTCGGCTTCGTTTCTGATTCGCCTGCTGCCTCGTCGACACGCTGCTTTTCACCAGCCGGCTCGGTGTCGCCCGCCGTTTTTCTACGCCTTTTAATGCTTGTCGCTGTTGCGCCCCGTCCACTGGATCGTTCGACTCTTGGCAGGCAATTGTTGTCGAGCAAAACGGGTGATTTTTATTTTTATTAAAAATTCTACGCGTTGTTGGTCGAGTTGGGATGATTGGAATAATTTAGTGCCTGCGAAGAGATTATCAGAGCTTGTTGTTAATCTTTAGAAGAACATTATGTAAATATTTGTTTATGTATACGTGGTTTTAGTAGTTGGAACACTCCTCCTCGATCGATTATCAAAATAACTCAGATATCAGAAGTTACAGGAAAATAAAACGCTGCTCCAATTTCGTACAAAGTACGTCTGGCCACGGACTGACCTCATTCCACTTTAACGTATTCTTCCTCCAGTTCTTGCAATGACATGAGTTTAGCTATATATCTTATAATTTTACATACGTGTATATGTTATTCAAAGTAACTGTACATGTAGATATCTTTTGTATGTATTTGTTAGTTGATTTTATATTTTCATTTTTATTATGTCTTAAATGTAAAATCGAAAAGAATAAAGATTGGTACAGTAAAAATAACAACGTTAATTATTTATATAATGAACAGCTTTTGTGACTACAATCAAGGTTATTGTTTATACTGCAACAAGCTCTACTCGTTTCAATTATATATTTAACATGAAGTAATAAACACGCCGACAATGGCCATATTCATTTTATTGTTGAAATAACGAATGACTCGTTCGGATTACAATCAACGTTATTAATTCAATGCAAAATAATCAACGGCGTACAAATAAATATTAAATTTACGGTAATTTCCCTGACACAGCAATCATATGTCTTGCGAAATCTGTAAGTTACTGTACTTGAAAATACAATCAAAGAAATTACTATTGGATTCGCGAACAAGTCAGCTGAAAAGTGTATACGCATGCAAATTGGAATTACATAAATTAATATTCAACATGCCCGCGGTGTTCGAACAACGAGCAATACCGCGTCCAATAATTCCCGATACTATGGACACCCTCGTACTTCGAATTCCCTGGTGATGACGTCAGCCATGATCCCGTAATTTCTCATCAGCTTAGTTCCCGTAATATTTCCGCTCGGGCGACTTACAAATGTCAGGGATACCCGAATGCAAAAAGTCCGCATAAAGGGTACACTCTTGACCTACTTCCCGGGCGCCCTTTTAAATTAGTTTGCCAAACAAGAAAGCCAAACTCTCGAGCCCCGGAGCCGAGGTGTTTGAAGAGAAAGGTGCCGCGGGAAATGATACGACGTGTATCTGGCGAGCAGGGAACGCCTCGTGGTATAAAGGACAGGGCTCGTAAGACAGCAATCTACAACACGGTCCACGGAGAGCTGTAACGCCACTAGAATCGAACTTGTAATAAGGTACACCTCGCCCACTCACCAGAAGTCGATTGCTCCGCAGGGACGTCGAGGGGTGGGGCAACCCTCCTACGTCTTTCCCTTCATCCTTCCATAACCTTTCAGTATTGTTCAACCCCCGCGAGTCCCTACGGTTGAGAAGAGGGAACCCTGGTGAAATTACACCGTTATTTCGAATCCCATTATGTAAAATTATTTTCCGCCATTAATTCTGCTCGACCACGGAATTCTGATCTAAGTGAATGAATGTAACGGTCGAGAGGCTGGAATCGTTTAATGCGATGAAATATGGGCCACTGGGAGAAACCGAGACGGGCTCGCCTTTGTGAAATTTAAAATCACTCGTCGGAATGCTTGAATTTTTCATCCGGAACCGGTGGAGCTGAACTGGAGTGCGTGGTTGCAATTTCTAAGCCAATTTTCATTATTTATGTCTGACGGCTGCCAGGATCGCTAATTAAACAGTGATACATGCACTTGAAAAGCGTTCCTCGTCAAATGGGAATAAATACGTTCCATGAGAGCTCGAGAACCGCATCTATTTATTGTTGAAAAATTTATTTAGAAATCTTTATTCAATTCGTTGGCAGTAGATATTAAAATCACAAACTCTTTAAGCTAGAGGACACTGAATATGTGTTGTTATTTTACCGTTGTCTGACTGTAATTATTGGATAACTGTATTTAAATGCGTAACACACTAAATTCATTTCGTATGAAATAAACATTTACAGGCCGCTACCTAGTTCAAAGTGCCTCATTTATAATTATAATTAAAATAAACATCACTGAAAGAAACTGTTATTTTCACAAGTAATTGTGCGCAAACATTAGCCAGACATGTGTATTCAGCGCTAGCAGGTGCGATAATTCAAACAAATATTTATGGCCCACTTTTTCTTACCACGTTTAGAGTTCCAAGCAAAGTCGCTCCGTAATTATGAGAAAATATGCAAGAGGAAAGTACTGCGATAAAGTTTTAAACTCTTGAAACTCTACACGTAGTAACGAAAAATCACCATAACTGCTTGTTTCATATATTACACGCGTTACCGCTGAAAGCATGTCTGACTAATGACCTGCCGTAACTACTTACAGTTTTGCGACTGTCTTCTGGAAACTCGCGGAACCGTGAGGCACTCGTCTCTTTCATCAAGTACCATCACCTCAGCTCCTTTGTATTTGTTCTTCATCTGATTTTGTTATTATTGATGAATTGGAACAGGACTATGTATAGCATATCTTTTACATACGTACGATAATTATTTTAGCAATGATATATTATCTGAAAAAGACCACAAATAGTATAGCCAAAATATATAAAAAAAAACCATTCAAAGGCATTTTTAAAAAATTCACACGTAATTTATACTTTTACTATAACTTCAAAATAATTTAACCCCCGATAAAGTTAACTAACAGTTTGGTCAAAATCACCAACTAAGCGGATTACTGTGGATTCCTTGTATCAGTAACGATTATCCGTGGTCCCTCGATAATTCAACCACTCCAAATTTATATTTCCAAACGTGCATTTTTAATAAGCCACGCGCGTGTGGCGATCCCTGTGCATCGGTGGGGACTGAAATTGATATCGATAATATCGTCCACGAAAATCCTCGAAACTGTCCGGTGATTTAAATTCGCTTCCATAAATAAATAACGCAAAACCCCGTATTATAATTGCCTCGTAAATGATTTACAGCAAGCAATGAATTAAATAATCGCAAAACGTCGATGATCGTCGAAGCTGAATTCGCCCAGGAACGCGGTGAAATGTTTTTTGTAATCGTCATTTAACGCGAATACGATGACTATCGTTTGCCAGTAGACGAAGAAGAAAATGGGAGAAACCGTTCCAAGAGGAAGATTAATGTCGATTCGAAGCCAGAGCGTGATTTCGTCGAACAACTCGAGGTCGTCAAAGTACATCGTGATGAAGGATTTCGTCGCTCTTGGGCAGAAAAGTTTAAATAATTCCATGCCAGAAAATGTGGCGCGATCTCCTTTGTTTGACGGAACACGTCCGCGATGAATTAAATATTGAAATGATCAAAGGGATCGTTTGAGAATTTATATTGTTTCATTTCCACTGTTTATTTTCAATTGCACTCGTTTGAAGAACTACGGTAATCGCAGAATTCCTGATCCTTGTGAGTCTCGACCTGACTTCTTCCATTTTTCCCTAGACGGCAAGTGCAAACATTCTTGTTTAATTCCCCGAAGGAGACGTTGATCTTTCACGGTTGAATTAAATGACTGCAAGGAACACTTTTAAGATATCGTTGGAACATACTTTTGATGTTTCTTTACGCTAATTGGAACAATTGAGTTTTTACACAGACAACTGATACGATCGAATAATTGGAGAAACGATTAATCAGATTTTTCATTTGCCACCATCTATGTCGTAGTTTTTAATACCTCGATTGTCCACGTCATGCACAGAAATCGATAGGTCCTACCGTGGCGTTTAACCTTCACTCCGTGTCCCAAGTCTATCGATTCCCGTAGACGTCTATTTGCGTTCGCAGTGTCAGCCACGATTGCATTAGAATCCTTGCGAGATGTGTCATCGAATTCGATCGCGGAGAGGCATTACGTTGCTGCGGGAGAGTGCTCGAGAACCCCGTCTAATCGACGTCACCTCCGTTCCACCTGACGTTCGAGACATTTGGAACGAACAAATCCACGAGCGTCAAACAAAAAACCGCGTCGACTTTGATTTAACTGGCAGAAGCGCATCGGTGGATACACGCGACAAAGATGCGAACAAAATAATGAAAAAACATATACCTTGTGAAAAACAAGAGCGAGGGAGTAAAAGACTCGGCGATGACGGAAGGGTCCCTGGTGTTAGTCTTGTCTTACGCTGTGACGCCTCTTCTGTTTTCATTAAAAGCTTCGGTCCGTCTCTCTCGATCCCCGCTCTTCCGTACCCTCTTTCTTTCGTCGTATAATATTACTTTTTCTTTTGAAAGTTGAAATGGGACGAACGTCGTCTAAGAGACTCAATTCCTTGCTATGTTTCGTGTGACTTTCAAAGCAACAGGACCTGAGTTATTTCGATGAATAATCGTCATCTCCGAGGTACTCGTCTCGTTCTCATCGCTTTTGTGGATTCGAACGGTACCCCCATTTTTTTCTCTGTTTCTTTGGAAGATAAAAAAGAGAAGGCAATTCACAGAAGAACGATCAGGGTTTGAATCATTCTTTGTCGAAAAACGTCTTGCGAGCCTTACACGCGACTGCTTCCCTCGTTAGCTTCAACGGAGCGGGACTCCGGGAGCCGTTAGTCGCCTTTTTTTTCCGTTTTCAATCCTTATTCCCCGGGTTGAGCCCGCGAAACAGTTAACGATATCCAAACAAACCATTCCGTGTCGAGGGTGGATGGGCCTCGCGGTTCCAGACGATTGCGCGTATAAAAATATGGACGTGTCTGGTATCGATGTTCAGCTAAATAATAAACAGAACGTTTGGTTTGTGGATAAACTATGTTTCAAATTTTAATCAAACGATTTAAAAATGTATCTGCAACAAATAAAATTTCAGAGACGCGCGAAAGAACGTTTTTCGCAAATTCTGTATTTAGCAACCCCCCACCCCCCTCCCCAAGGTTCAAGAAGTAGATTAATAATTAAATAGAATCCAAACCTAAGAACTAAAATAAGGAACTTAGAAACTGTTCATTGTCACCGTGAAAATAGAGTTTATTCCACGATTAAAGCGAAGAAATCTTTAACAATGACCGCCTGATTATCCCCTAAATTACACACGCCCAATTTTCGCCAAAAATTCAAAGAAAACGGCGGAGGGATTCCCTTCCGCTCGATTACTTCGCATTTCCGCGCCGTTTCCTCGTCGCTCGACGAGCACGTTCTCCCCGCAGCTACATTCGTTCACGGTGACCAACATTTTCGAACGTCTAAATCAACGCCGTCCCTATCTCTTCCCCCTGGCACGCCCCTCCGATGTTACTTTCCCCGTGAAACGTATTACGTAAGTCTCGGTGAACGGAGATACACTGCGTTGACGGATGAAAACGGAATGAAACTGTCCCCTCGTGCACGCGAACGAAGTCCATCGACTGTTAATCGCATAATCTAATATTTACCCCCGTTTTCCGTGCGAACCGCTGCTTACAGCACGGTTTTCCCTCGCCTCCTACGTCGCGTCACCACCCATTCTCCTAGGAACAATTCCGATCCGTTTTCACGTGCCGCGTGGCCGGTGCTTCTACCGTCTCCAACTAGCGGTCCTTTCGTAGGAAGCAGCAAGGAACAAAGCGGGGACGAACTCGCAGGACGGCGGGGGGTAAAGGTAATCCCTATTGTTTCTACTGTCCCATAAATCCTACTAGCCGCGTCGCCTTCCCGCCTCCTGCGCTTCTCCGCTACCGCTCGCACTTCGGTTACCGACAACACAACCCCTAAACCACCCTACCACCCCCACCTGCTACAACTCCCGCTATTCTCAATCCCCTTGCTACGCCTTTCTCGGCGGTGTGCTTCGTAAATCTCGGTCCAGCTGTGCTTTTACGGCGCACACGTACTTCCTGGAGGAACACAAGCGATCCGTGATTCGGAAGGACTCTCATCCTTCCACGGGAATCGCTCGAGGGCGCTCGACGTTCGATTCAAGGCTGGGACCCTTGTGGGACTTCTCGATACCCGTAGCTACAACGGGGAAATTTATCGAGGGTCTTTTCTTGATCGATTACCGAGTGGGAGGATAGATTACAAGACGATCCGAGCGTGTGGTATGGTTAACGTTTCGGCCCTGTAGGGGGTCCCTTGCAAAGCGAGTCGTTACGTTTCTACGATTCATGAAAATAAGGTTATAGTTAGGTGTGTCATGATACTGCACAAATTGATTAACTCCGTAACACAAGATGTTGAGAAATGCGATGTTTTTTAAAATTCCCTTTATAATATAATTTCAAATAAAGATTGTGGAATGCATAAATACAGATGTGCAAACCACTCTATAACGGATAATTATTGTATTTTCTAACGAATTTGTTGTCATGCGTCTCCGAGTCTTAAATTCCAGTGTGACCCTAATCTTGTCTATAAGGAGCGACCGCGTTTGAAAAAATTCATAGAGCTACCCTAAGTTATACACACGGCGTTTCTACGTTGTTTACGATCCATAAAGATTTCAGAAGGGTACTTGAGACTCCTGACACGCAGAGGGGTTCGTTTCTCCGGTAATATCGGCTGAGGGCGACAACTAATTTATGACACTAATCTCTGCTACCTTACTACACTCCTTACATGTTATTTTCTGTCATGTATTTATCACGCTTATGTAGGGAAGCTCCTAAACTCGTGTTAGTTTCCACATTCGCTGCTACGATCGATAGGAGACTCTGTAAACTATTGTGTCTATTTTCAATACGCATTATTTATTATTTCTTGTGGTGTATTCTCCTATATTTGTTGACTAAAATGGCTGAACAAGTTAAAGAATTAATGTTTCAGTCATTTTCATCTTTCTATCGACAAAAATCCTTGATTTCTCTATTTCCTCTAAATTACTACCTGCTCCAATTCCGTAACATTTAAAGCGTTGCTTCCGAAGAACCTGAACATCCGTAGAAATGCTAATAATTAATATCGTGAATTGGTTTTCTCGGTGAATTTGTGGTTCGAATGCGATTGAAAAACGGCAAATAATTGTAGTACGATAATTTCAATAATTTCGAGGCTTTCCCTCATGATTAACACGTTTTTATTGAAATTGCAGATCGAGGACGCCATGCTGATGTTCGACAAGCAGACCAACAGGCACAGAGGTGAGTGGAATTTATGATTTTCTCGGAGGGTGCAGGGGAGGGAAGAGGATTCCACCCGCGATACAATAATTCGATACCGGGCTGCTAATGACTGTTTAATCACCGTTGATCGTTAAAACGTGAGAGGAGTGCTGACGACGCGCGACCGCCGGCGAAATTTCGATCCGCGGGACTTCGGCTGGGCGCAAATATGTTGAAAATATGGTCGAGACTATTCTGTTTAGCGAGTCAATAATACCGGCCGTTTCGCTCGCGGAGATCGTTGATCGGGTAATTAACGAGCTGGCTCGAAACTATTATTAGTAATTACGGTAATACACGACACCAATGCGCCAACGACGCTACAGCTAAAGATAAATAGCATTAATTTGACGCTGCGATCAATCGAAGCGTTAATCACGACTGGTGATTGCGCGATTCAACGTTGTCCTGCACTTCTTGCAATTCTATCGATGCTTGCCATAGTGTGTTTCTTTCCTCCTTTGGATAGATTGTCTCAGAGTGGGACATGAGCAGAGATGCCTGTTTATTTCAATTAATTTCTCTTTAGACAGACTTTTTTATGTACATTAATTTAGTCGAAAGCTTCGATATTCATAATTCTATTACTTATCCCAAAGGCACGGTGAACTCCGTAAGAAATTCAGAACGACCTTCGCATTGTTATAAAGAAATAGAAATACAAGATGAGAGATGCGTTATGCTAATTTTGTACTTCCCGTTCTCGATTCTAATCTAAGCAGGATGAATTCACGTTTTCATACATTCCCCGCGGATGGAATTCCGTTGGTCGTTTATATACGTACGCGGGCCGTATGTAAATGCTCGTTCCATTTCGATTCCTGGCACGCGTCGTTTCTTTTATTCTTTATGATAATCGCACCTGAATAAAAGCCCTCTTGCAACCGGCCACCATGGTCGTCTATTGTTACGCGTGATGCGATCGGCCGAAATTCAAAGCCGCCGCGGAGTTTGCGTCTCTTCGACGCCTACGTAGTCAACTGATAACGCAAACATCAAGAAATTGTTATTCCCCGAAATGTTATCATTCGATCGCTCAGAAACGCGTCGGAAATTTCCTGGTGGCATCGTAATTTATTTAAATTATTTTAATTTCACATTCGATTACGAAATAAGAGCCGGTGACGTGAAGTCACAGGCCTTCGGTATGCACTAGTCCCGATCGTCAATTCGGGTAAGAAATTCGATCGATATCGAGGCATTGCCTTACACGTGACTGCACGGAAAGGCCGCGAAAGTCAAATAGAAGCAGTTACATCGAAGCCCAGCGAAATGAGACGATTCGATCGGTACCCGAGCGAAGGAGAGGGGCGGGGGCCGTCGGGATGAATGAAATATCAGACTGCTAATGTAATATATACGCCAGCTCGATTCTCGTCTCCATCGACGACGGAGAAGAAAGACAGAAATACGAATGGCAAGGGTCTCGCTGTCGCGAGCCTGGATCCATTCACGTCGCTGCTTCAATGGGGTCGATAATCGTCAGCGATCGAGTTACCCCACCCGACCGATAATCGGGAGTCTCTCTATCTTTTTTAACGGTATCCTACTTCCCTCTTCGATCCCCCGACGGTTACCCCGTCCCTTCCTCTTCAGTAGAGTGCCTGCCGGGTCTCCCAGTGATAGATTCTAATATCGCTTATGAAAAATAGGGGCAAATGGGATATGAAAGCTGGCTCCCTTCAATGCCACAGGGGTTTCCCGCTGCCTCGAGGGGGAGAAGAAGGAAGGGTCGTGCCCGCGGGTTAGCGGGAATGGAGGCGGTAACGGAGAGATGTGTTGCGCGTCTCAGCAAACGGACGACAGCAAGAAAAGGAGTAGGTGAAATAGTCGTTGTACCTCTGGCGAAGAAAGAGGAGAGACTCCCGCGGGCGGGGAGGGTGAGGAAACGGGTAAAAGAAAGAGCGAACCGCCAAGGAAGGAGAGAGACGAGGATGGCTCTTTCAAAGCGGCGCGTAATCTCTCTCGCGATGACATCCAATACCATCCCCGTCGGACGAGTCTGCAAACCTCGAACCTCGAACATCACTGCTCTCCCGCAGATTTCACAATATGGTACTTCCATAACCGGTCTGTGATCCCTAAGGGGATTATTGTCGGATTTTCTGTGAGCGCCGCGCGAGCAACTTTGGTCGCAATCAACGAGACACCAATGGATCTTACTCGCCGGCCACTGTTTTCATCGCCGCTATCGGCTGCGTCGCATCCCCGATGTCTACCAGTTGCACCGCTACGGTCACATTTAGCGCGTATCGTGCTTTGAATATCACGGGGTACGATACTTTACATAAAATCCACTCCAAAACAGTTATCAAACCTCCAACCGATAAAGGAGAACCAAAGAGAACCCCACTCCCAGTCCACGACCGGGAAAATATTCTTCCTCGAGATTACAAGGTTCCCTGGCACGCACGCGAGGAGCGTCGCCCCCGAAAAGTGACTCCTTTACATCGAGCCAAAGTGTAAAACTTACGTCGATCGTCGAATAAAGGGCGGATAGAGACCCTTCACCGGGAGGAAGATCGTTCGTTTGATAGCCGACAACGACCGGGGGTGGAGCACGATTCCTTCAAGGTCGTAACGTCTTCTAACCCAGATTCGATTTCGATCTGCGAGGATCGAGCGAGAGGCGCGGAACAACGAAGGAAAAGGGCGGGGGCTCGTGGAATTACAAAGAGAGATCCTTGTCGATGTTCGAGGCGACCCCTTTACGTCCAAATCCCCGAAGAAGTTGCCTCGGTGAAAGAAGAATCCGAGCGTTTCCGGACAATTTCGAGTCCCGCAGCGAGCTATGATTTCCACGCGAATGGGCAAGCTGCAATTGCAGCAAAGCGTGTCTTCTCTCTAGCGCGGCAGCCGGCGAAGAGGCGCGACTATAGCTCGAGGCGCGATTATCCAAGCTTCGCTGGCCAAAGGATTTTCTTTTCGTGAGCTCCACCCTTACGCGCGACGCGGGAGGAAGGGATGCAGGAGGAAGAGGAGGAGGAGGAGGAGGAGGAGGAGGAGGAGGAGGGCGCACCTATAAGGCTGAGCGCAAGCCACGGTCCGTAGCTTCGCGCAGACTTGAGCGTGTGTTTGCACACGGAGACGCCAGAGCCGCGCGTTTATATACCCTGAGCGCATGTGTTTGCGCGTATACCTTGTCATAAATTGCTGGCACATTGCTCCTGGATGGGACGTATGTGTTTCCGTACGCCCCCAGGACCGTTCGGCTACGTCCTTCCTGATTGCCTACCGGCGATGGCCTCCGAAAGAAGGACTTGTTTACTCATGCGTGAACACGCGTCAAAAGGACGTCCACCTTCAATCGTTCATTGAATCTCTGCTCGTTGGACGACGATCTAGAATCGGGGTTGATCCGATCCAACCGGGGAAAATTGTGCTGCATTTCGTGGACTTGGTCGACGATTTTTTCTTGGGGCTCGGACTTTGTTACATATTTGTTCTCTACGTTTGTATATCTGAACAAGTCTGTTTGGTTTGGGTGTTCGAGGAACGTAATTGGAATACTTTATTGGTAAACTGTTTTAGTAAAAGAAGAAGTGGCAAGGCATATTTAATTTGCTCTTTATAGCTTCACGAATAATAGCTGAATATCATTTACCCACAAGTAGTAATATTTGAGATTACCGAGAATCTGCCACTTATCAATAGTTCCTCTGAACTCTTTAAAAAAAACACGATCGTGTCCTTAAAATTAAAATGTGTGTCAACGATACACTCCACTTTAAAACTTCATTAAGCCATTTTCGCCAATTCTCAATTTATTTACCACAACAGACACTAGACCACTCTCATAACAATTTAAGCATCGGATCGATCTAATTTCTGGACAGAATCCCACCCTCGAAGCACCAGTACTTGAACACTCGGGCCGATTTCCGTGACTCCTAACCTTACGTTCAAGTCGCTCCTAGAATGAGCTTTCGCCCCCTTCCCCCTCTAATCGTAACAGACGCGTCACAAAGTCTCGACTTAACGAAGCTCCGAATTTCGAGTCCTCTGGCAGGGGTGATGCGTCTGGGCGGATGCAATTACCGGGGACGGGGTTAGGTTTCCTCTCCAGTGGACAAGGAGAATCTCCGCGCGAAGACTCGGGGAACTCGAGGAAGCCGCCGCGACAGCTAGAGCAGACGGTGGCTGGATATGTTATGTCGGTTTGACGTAATCCTGGGGGCCCCGCGAGCCGGGGAACGGAACTCTAGTGACGCAGGGAAGGGGAGACGTCCCCCTAGCTAGCAGAAGAGATATTCTATTCGCGCTTCACGGGTCGGGGCAACTCGCGTGGCCCGCGGTAAACCTAACCCGCCAACTTCGGCACGTATGCACGAGCTGCACCGCTGCCTGCGCCCATTTCTCCGCCTGGAATAGTTCCGCCTGGTCCGCTGAACTTCCCTGCTGGATCGGTACGAAATAGTTTCGAAGCTGTTTCTAGCACTCCGTTCGGTTCCCGCTGCTCGCAGCAGCGTGCACGGGCCTCTGGGTAACTTCTAAGATCACCGCCTGCTCGCCACCGAATCGGTACGCCGCCTCCGCTCGACCGGAAAGTCGAGATTGATTTCCACGGAGTTCCGCGTTGTCGGTTCTTGATTGGTAATTGCGCCACCGCGATCGATAGCTCGCTGGAATACGCGTGCCTCGGGAACGTTCCACGTCGAGTCTCTCAGAGTGTGCGTGAGCGACGAGACGTGACATCTGCGAAACTGTCTGGTTTAGAATCGAATAAAACCAAAATAGTTGACAAATAATTGGTTATAATCGCGTTAACGGTCTCTTGAAACCATGCAAAAGGTGATAAAAAGATTTTCGATCGGTCCGCTAATAGCAGATAATAACTATTTTGAAATCTCCGGACAACCATGGATGTTCCCCGGAAAAATTCGAAACGAACCCGCGCGCTCTTGAAATATGTCTCAAACACGCGCAACGCCACAGGAAATGTTCATAAGGTTTGAATTACGGAGGGTTAAAAATTTCTGGTATTCGTCGAAGCGTGTTGAAAAGTTTTCCCCGCGTTGCGCGCAGGGTTGATGCGAGCTCTCATGAAAATATCGTGTCTTTTATGAAGGATCCAGCGTCGCGGAAAATTTTTCCCTCTCAGCCTGGGGTTTCAGTCGGTCAAAGAAACTCTCGAGGCATCGCCTTTTGGGAGCAGGCACCAACGCCTGGCGAGTATCTGCTTCCGAGCCCCGTAGTATCAGAATAGGGTTTCGCGGGTCGTTGCAACTTTCGAAAACTCCGTCGTGGAAGTCGCCCCAGCCACTGCTTGGAAACTTCTGAACGATGGATGGTTCCAGGTCGTGGATGTTACGTAAAGGATCAGGGTCGCTTACCGTCGCCATCCAATTCAGCCTAAATATGTCGCTAGTTCCGATCCTCCCCGTTTTACCTGGCGTCTCAGAGAATTATTGATGATTTCCTATTTCGAGATCCGACGTCAGACAGCTCGAGCCACCGGTGGGGATGAATCGACTTATCGGTCAGCGCGAATGGAGGTGGTTTATCTGGCTGTGATTCGCAGCTGACTACGTGGTTTCAATGGTCTGCAAACTTTTCTAATTCTCGGTCAAGATTCGACGAACAATATTCGACAGAAAGATTCGAAACATTCTTAGGCATTCTTATGAGACTGACTCCAATGGCGAAATTATAATAAAATTGTTTTGGAATCTATCAGGAATTTGTAGATGCCTTGTACAGACACATTATTGGCGTTGATACGTACTTGATCATCGTTGCTGGTGATTAATATTGTCTTCATGGCCTAACTTGTAATTTAATTTGGGGAGATTGGAGCTTAATAAACTCCTAATCACTCTTGGTACGTTAAACCTGACTCGAGACCAGAATTTACGCGGTAACGGTACAACGTGGAACACTGAATTACCACGTGAAAACAGTTGTCTAGTCTATCGTGGAGAATTTTAATGTTTTCAAGGTGATATTCTCATTTGACACATCGAAAAGTATGATCTTATGACTATTTCTTTAAATTTAATCTCATGAAATTTTGTTACTAAATTGTACTACAACTAAGTCGATATCTAAACCTACATTGTGACACTTATCCACTGTAATTTTATAAGCAAACGAGATTATTGCGAGAAAATTGATATGCCACACAATAAGACCAACTAGCCGTCCTGCGACAGCCCTCCCGTGTTGTTGATTCTATTCGAAGGCGAGCGTGTTCGACGAAAGGGCAAGTTTCGTATCAAAGAACGATCCAACAAATTATATTATCCGTGACACGGGGAGACACCGTTCCGCCACGAATGGAATTGATCCCCGCGTTTCCATGTCGACGATCGAGGTCTCCGGCGTATTCGCGATTTCCTTAAATCCGGATCCAAGGAACGAGATAGCGGATCTTTATCAGCGAGATAGCGAACGACTCTCCCGGCACCGACATCCACCATGCATAACATAAGCCGGACGGTTTTTCGGTATAGAGGAAAACCGATGCTCGGATAGGGAAAGGCGTTCTTTCCATTCTATTATGGGAATCTCGGAACGGCGAATCGACACGCTCCAATTGTCACCTGTATTACTACCGTCCGCCATGCTATATTCGAAGTAGAGAATCCTCGCGGCGGCAGGATGGCAAGAGATTCTGAAATATTGAAACGCGGAAGACGGCCCCGGTACTTTTCTTCCACCAACCCCCACCCCGACGCTCTCGTTTCGCGCTTTTCTTTTCTCGCGTTATCCCTTCCCCTACCGCCGAGACGCTTTCTTTTTTCCCCTCTCTTACGAAGCTATAGCGATTTAACCAACTGCCAGACGCAGGGAGCGTTTCGCGCGCGATTGCATCGAAGCCGGGTCTGCCTTCTTCGATATGAAATCCTCGAGATACTGATGTTTAAGTTTCCCTCTTAATCTTCCTCTCCCCGACGCCGCGCCGGTGTTATAAATTCAGCGTGAAACGCGAGAATTCGCGGACAATACGCGCCGCGGATCCTCACAGACGTCTACAATGTTTAACCCCTCTTGGGCTCGGGTCCTCATTTTTTTCAACGACCTTCTTGAGGAAAAGTAGACGGCATTTTTAATTTTCAATTTTCCATAGCTATGAGCATAATTTTTGCGTAAAGAATTACTGAAAATACGTTTCGTTACAGTGTTATCGACATCGACATCAATTTTAACAGTTTTCATAAGATCTTCACTATTCATATACGTTCCAATGCGAGTGCATACAGCTGATTTCTAGTTTTTCACGGCATCAGTCTCAGCAGAATTCCTCGGAGTCTTCGTTGCCCCATCCTTGCAGGAATCCCACGCATATTTATTATCGAATCTGCACCGTTTCCCAAATAATCCACGAATCCAACGGACGTAAACGTATTTCCTCCCTGGTTCTCGCTTCTTTCCACCTTTAAATCGTCCTCCATCCCCCTGGGTGGCTCGCGTGGAAGCACCGGTAGCGCGAGTTTCTCGCGCGATTGAATTGAGCTGCTCCGGCTGCAATTTCGTGGACCCGGACTGGATCGAAGCTACCTCACGAATTTCCGCCCCTATCTATCGGCCCTCTTTCAACGGGGATAAAAGGATGATCGCGGGGAGTGCGAGCCTGCGAAGGAAGTAGATAGATAGGCGGAGGAGAAGGAACAGCGAATCTGGACGAGCTGTTGAACCATGAAGGAAGAAACTACCCGTAGAAGTGGATGAAAGAGAATAAGGAAAAGAGAAAAGTCGAGGGCGTTGATTAGGTATAATGGCAAGGAAAAGAGATGAAGTGACAGGCAGCGACGGATCACTCTTTTATGCCAGATTCAAGATTGTGGAAGTTTGTTCCTTTTGGAGTGAAGGTGTGTGTTGAATTATTGAACGAGTTTCTTGTTTCAAAATTGATACGTTGATATACTTATACATTTCTTGTTTTGACATGAAGAGGGCAATGTGATTAGCTCTGATATAGGTTCTATAGGTTGCTTATGCTTCGAATACGAGACTGTACTACGCTATATGAAACAGATGGAGACACGCAGAAGGAGAAAAGAAGAAACAGAAGGTGGAGAAGGAACAGGGAATCTGGACGAGCTGTTGAACTAAGGGACCATGAGATGGGGTTGCTCGCAGAAGTGGATGAAAGGGAATAAGGAAGAGGAACGAAAAGCGCAGGTCGTCGATTTCCCAGTGTAGCGAGAAGAAAGAGACGAGTGGATCGGTTCGAGCCGGTGTGCACACCTCCGGAAGGTCGCGCGAAGTGTCTCTACTCTCGCGTCTCCTTCGTCTTTTCCTCCTACCTTTCTCTTCCGTTCGTGCATCCGTCTGTGCTAGCCGCCATCCAGAATGCTGATCTCATCCGAGCCAACTTGACCCCTTCGTCTCGTTCGTGCTTCGGCGAGCTTAATCCATCGCCTAGGTGTCCTCCTTCTTGCCCCGTCCCTGTGCCTCGCCTCCGGAAAATCTTCCATCCAGCAGGGGAGAATTTAAAATTCAAACGTGAGTGGCCCTCTCGAGTCGTCGTCGTCGTAGTCGTCCTCCTCCTCGTCCCTCGTCGTCGTCGTCGTCGTCGTCCTGCTTCGCGCAATTCCTCTTTTCTGACCCCCTGCCGCCGGCACCCTCGAGGCGTGGTCGTTCCAGATGCATGCATTTCGAGCTGCAGGTCCCGCAGGTCGCGGCCTGGCTCACTTACCGAAGCCGAGGAGAAAAAATGTCGTTGTGGAAAAAGAGGAAATGGCTCGAGAAACCGAGGGAAACGCCGCGATGGCGTCGACGACGCCGACGGACGAGTGAGAGCTGGATGTAAGGGTAGCTGAAACTACACGAACCTGTGGTAAACGAAATTCTTTAAATAATTCAGGGATGCACCGATGGAAACGGAGGAGTCGAAATCGACGCCTCTAGGCGGGTACAGGGTGATGGATACGAAGCAGAGCAACACGAGATGCATCCCACGGACCTCCTGCAGCAACTCTTGTTAAGGTTGACCCAAGGAACGATAAATATTCATTTGCAAATACGCCGCTGGTGTGCGCATTTCTATTCGGTGCCGCGTCGAATAGCGACGGGAACGTGTCGATGACCATCGTCGATTCCAGGTGCTCGAGAATTTCCATGACTTCTATTACACGGGAATTCCGTATTCTAAGGATGTCGGCAGAGAAGTTCGGTGAATTCTAGGGTTCGGAGCGTCTTGATATATCGAAATAGGAAATTCGAGGTTCAGGAGGTCTTGAAATCTTGACGAACGCTTTGCTACATATTACGGGGACAGGAAAGTAATGTCGTTACTAACTTACTTATGCTAACTACTTACACACCTTTCGAACAAAAGAATAATGTCAAGATAAAACTGCATTGGAATTCTAGATCTCGATAGAACAAAAAAGTCTCCATTCCAAACTCAGGTCGTCCACTTCCTGTGATATCTGAAGTACAATTCGCGGGGTTAGTCGTTATCTGGAGAGAGGTATTTCGAAGTATAATCGATCCGCGACTGGTCGATTAGCGACAGCGCAGGTGAGCGGAATTACTCGCGTTGACTCGTGGCGTCTCACCTTTGTCCGTCGTATCCGGCGGAGCCGCGTCTTAAGTGTCGTTTCCTGGGGCTGGATATCGAGTTCGGCGAGCCCGACTCGACGGAATCGATGAATCGATCGAGCCACCCCGAGGTGGACTTTTAAAGGGCGGACCTTTCATCGAGTTAGAGGCGTCCTCCTAGTAGCCAGGGAGACTCGATCGTGCTCCATGGTACCGAGACATATGACGTGCTTCGTGCGCGATGAATGTACGGAAGTATCGATTTTGGTTCACGTATTACTCGCGGATAAATAACGAATCTATTTTCTGATTTAATAGAATTTCGATTGTACTCGTTATTGTACATCTATAGTGGAAATTAAATTGTTTGATGGATTCAGTAAATTTTAATGAAGCAAGACACTTAATTAAATACTGAAAAATACTTAGTACATAGATGTACATAGATGTACATTAATTTTATTATTCTGTTCTTGAAGTAAGATGTTGAAGGAGATGGGTTGAGTTATACGGTGTATTCACTTCTGGCGGAGCTGTTGAATTGTATGAAACGTAAGCCTTAAGTCGACTTAAATACTGCCACGTAAAGTTAATTGTAATCAACCTGCGCAACAACGCAAACAACACGAGCACACTCGAATAGCTTCCAGGCTTTCGAAGAAATCCTAGGTTCGCCGCGAGGGTATAATTATATGGGAGAGTGTACGATGAGATTACTGTCCTAGTACAACCTGTAAACCATCTACACGTGGCGTAGTAATCTTTGTAACACCCTTGCGAATGTCCTGCCTGAACGACCATCGACTTTCAAATTTTTGTCAATCTACAAGGGAAACGAATTAGAGAGAAATGGTCAAAGCTTAATTTTCAGTTTAATATTTACCAAAACTGAATCAAAGCTTTATTAGGGTTTTCGTTGTGAATAGTATTTTTCCAAAAACTATTTTTTATATTTACTATCCGAAATTTGTCCACTTCAATACAAACGTTCCTATAATTTAGATTTAATTTTTCTAAATCGTTTATTTACATTTTGTGTACCTCCTATATCTCGGCCCCATTGGAAATCCAATTCTGCTAGCATTTTCCTATTTCCGTGGGTTATTATCTCATTCGCAAGCTTCCAGAATTTTCCCCGCTTTTTTTCTAATTCTGTCCTACAGCGCATAGGTCCTGCCAACGTTTTCGCGTTACGAGCTCCGCGTTCGTTCCGCCTAATATTTCACGAATCGCGCGGAGGGAAGACTCATTCAATTTCCAACGGGAACCAGGACGAAGAACGGTACAAAAATCCACCCCCTCCCCGTCTCTCGTAAACAAACGAACCCAGAGAGATGGTCCCGTAATTCCGCGCACTCGGCGCGCCACGATAAAATTACGAATTCGCCAATTCTCTTGCTACTCCTCTCTCTATACATGGTGTTCCTGACTTTTCCCGTCAAACTACAGAAACACCTACGAGTGAAAAAAGGGAAAAAATGGTAAACGTATGTCAACTATAAACGCTTCGCAACACTTTCTTATTGAATAGAATTTATTTGAAAATATAAAGTTCCAGGTGTTCCAAATTATACCAACATCAAACTTAAACGCACACAACCCCGTCGAACCCAATTGATATTTTAATTTCATATTTTCCCTCGCAGAATTTGCTTCTGCGATCCGAATGATAAACACGCCGTATATCACTGCCCATCTCTCTTTTCCTCGTGCTATCACCTTCTCTCCTATGTCTCCCACCCAACCTCCCAGCTCGTAATTTCACGCCGGGAGGTATTACGCCGCGATTTCGAATTCCGAACTCTATTTGACTCTCTCGAACACCCTGCCAATGATTGGCGCACTTAACCGATCGCATTTCGCATTTAAACGCCTCGCTGTCAAACGCCCGAACATATGAACCCCCTACCGCCACGTTTCAGCTGGCCTCTGTTGATCGAAGGGTAGAACGCTCGGTCACGTCTACTATGCGCCCGCAGCGTGTTTAACGTTAAAGGAGGGAAAGAGTCAGGAGCTAGACTACGATCGTCGACGGTGTTGCGCTCGCCCGGAAATTGAACGCGCCCGCCGCGAGTGTTATATTACTTTCCAGCGTCGAACGTGAACGATTTTCGTGAATCATACGCCGCCCTGTTCGGTGTACGTTAGGTTCGTGCGCGATATACCATCGCGGAGAAAGGCTCTAACGAAACGCCGGGGATATTGAATGGTAATATCTCTTAACATTGAAGATACGAAAAGAGTTGGTCCCATCTGTTAGAAAATCTTGAGGGTGTATTATTTTGTTTCGGAGGTGATCACAACCCATATTATTGGCAGATGAACGAGTTCGCCTCACGGATACCAACCTTGACCCAAGAAGCAACGTCGATGCCCAACAATATCTCCCATCGAAATAATTACGAGTGGTTATTATTAAAAGTACTGCATCCAAGATGTATTAATACCGTGTAGCGAAGTCCTGCGCGGAAGAAACTTGCCGGAAAAATGTATATATTTCTCCTCGGAGCAGACACGCGGTAAGGCCGCGATCCGCCATTGTTCCTGCAAGACAACGGGTACGAGGAGCGAGCCGGGGGGCGGTTTTCCTCGAAATTTCTTGAATTGATCATTGTGCCTAGCGAAAATCTTCCGCCGCGGTGACGGTGCTCTTCGAAAAAAAGGGGAGAAAAAAAATGAAAAAAAAAAGTGAAAGAAAAAAGGGAGACGCGTATCCGCGAGTCTATATCAGCGAACGACTCCATTATAGAGGAGCGCGCGAAGCCGCGCGCGACCTATTATTCCCGTCGTCGGCGCGGAATCATATATGCGAGCGTATTCGAAATACGAGGATGAATGGCGTGGGGCGGGAAAGCCAACGGCGTGAGCTCTGGAGTAGCAATAACTCGGAGATTAAAACAGAATTAAAAAAGTGTGCTGGATGTGTATCTGTGTCAAGCGTCAGACGGGCCAGAGAGTCATCCGTTGTCGAGGTATCGAAGTAACCACCCTGGATGAAAAACGAAAAAAAAAAAGAACAAAATACAGAAAGAAGGAAAGGAAAAAAAAATGATACGAGCAAGCAGAAGAAGAAGTAGGAGGATAAATAAGCGCAATGTTCGTTGCGTCCGTTCTGTCTATCCTTTTCGCTGGCGCTCGCTCGCCTCCCTCGCGTCTGTAGGCTCGTTCGTCGCTTCCGCGATAAACAATGTACCGTTGGAGATGAAGATAGGATGCGCACAAAGGCCCTCCTTGAATCGTTAATTAATTTCCTGATTATTCGCTGATCCAATTTCGCGATACACGCGGCCGGGGCTGAGTTTGAAAACGACGCCGGATGAGACTACTCCGTTCTCCAGCTCCGGTAGGCCGATGGTATCAATTTGTTATCGTTGGAGGATTCTTTTGTCGGTCGAGGCTGATTAGGGTCGCGTGTGATCCGTTTGGAACACGTTAATCGACGAAATTTGTAGCCGAACGGTGTTTTGAATGTGCAGAATGATTTCATGACCCTCGAGAGACGATGTTATTAATTCGTTACCGTTGAAGGATTCTTTTGTCAGTCGTTTCGATTTTGTCTGGGCTGATTAGGGTGGAAAGCTGTCGTCGAACGCTGGCAGACTCTGTTATCGATGCGTTCCGGCGGTCGTATCGATCATTAAATGGAACTCGCTGGCGGGATACAGCGAATGAAATAAATTGAATCTCTCGAACGGAACAACCGCGCGGAATATATGGTTATTGTACTCGAGTGTCAACCCCGTAACCGCGAGGTGGCGTAAAAGTTGGCTCGTCGCGTATCCAGTTTGCAGTTTCGTTTTACCAAACGCGACCAGGTTACCCGCGTCAGAAAGTTCTAACACCCGAAATTCGCGACACCACTGTGCTTTGTTTAAACGACACCTTGAGTTATAAATTTGACAACGCTCGAGCCTTAAAAGAATTGATCAAAGACGTAGTGTAACTTGTACTCGTAATCATACGGATTTTGATTACAAACAAAATTCTTTTGTAAAATTATGTGTAACTGCTCTTTCAACAATAATATTATTTCTTGAGATTACTTCAACCCATTTATTTCTCACTTCTTATTAAATCATTTCCATTGTATATCACTCCTAAATATTTGAAAAATACTGAACCATAAGAATTGAACAATACTCGCATACTTGAGGAATAGAATAGTCTACTAAAACGCACGAGACCACATTATTTTGAATATCTAGCATTGAATACTTTACAAAGTAATCGTTTAAGCATTCTCGTCGATGGAACAAATCGTATTACTTCTGCTACTCGATTCTCCTTAAATTTGAGGCTCACGTCGAAGCTTTCGAGGATCGCATTTCGAGATATCAAACGCCTCGTTAAAACCTACTCTACGATTTTCAGTATCGAAGCACCGAGATGTGCTCGCTGGTTTGAAATCGATCGATCACTAGCCCGCTTCGTTCTATGAGGATGACAACGTCCTGAGTAGTTCTGAGTACTAGCTAACAGGTTCCGACGATACCTCACCGAGCCAGCTGGAAGCAATATGCGATAGCTGCTCAATCATTTTCAGCTTAGAGAGCGCCATCACCGTGGAACCAGATTTCCTGATACGCGATCTTTTACAATGCTGTGACAGCGCCGCGCTCAGCATCCACGTTCCTTGTTCGCGGTTAGATCTACGCGACCTGGAATTGAAAAATATCTCCAGGACATAAATCCTTTCTGTAAAATCAGTTCTTCTACTTTCTATATCTAATTTATTATATTCTCCAAAGTAGATAAAGGGAACGTAATTAGACTCCTGGAAAATTTGAAACCAGTCTTGTTTTTTTTAGAATACAGTCAGTGTTTAAATTTTGCATTATGTAAAATAAACTAAAATCACGCTTAAGCCAGAAACTGGCACGACCTCGTAGCTGTAACTCGCAACAACGCGAAAAAATTTCTCTTGATACCGCGGTGTACTGGGTATTCCTACAATGTTTACTGCGATATTAAATTCCGAGCTTACATGTTTGCTTGAAAAAGGAATGCCAATAAATGTACGTAAATCCTGGACAAATTCAGTGATCATACTGCACTGAACAAAGAAAATGTAGGAAAACTCGTCGTCGTATAATGACCTTCATACTTTGGGGTGCTTATTAACCAAATTTTTATCGAAAGAGACTTAAAAATTAAATTTAAGTGCTAGAAGACCGTGAAAAATAACTCGAATAATATTGACAGTAGCACAAATCAAGTTGATATCGCTATTATTCTGAGCTCATAAAAATCATGCCTACTGTTCGATTTTCCAACGAATATTTTTCTAATTTTCCCTCCGAATAGAGAAAGTGAACTATCCTAATATTCTAAGTGAATAGTGTTTTCTTTCGAGGAAATTTTGGTGTTTAAAGCGGACGACGCTGATTAATATGCAAAGCTGGCCGAAGATTTGAAATGCAGACAATTATCAGTATTTACAACGCGCCAGGAAGTGTAAGTTGGAAATTTCAAAACGAGCAAAAGCTCAACGAGAACAGCAATTTGCCGGTGTATCCGGGAGCGGTACTAATGAAAACTTCCCTAACTGCTGCTAAACTAGTTTCGGATTAGAACGTTGAGCGAACAAAGAGAGGAAAGGAAAATGTTGCTTCGAATGGTGGCGCCAAGATCCATTCGGAATACATTAATCGGCGAAAATTATACAACCAACAAACGTCTCGAATGTAATTCCACTTTAAAGAGAAGGAAAACTTAGTGAAAGCTGAGAGATCTTTCGAAAGCTGCAAAACTAAATAGAAACGATTAAGAGTCTTTTCGCATTAGCGCTTAAAAGAATAAGGCACTGTTGTTATAGAATTTTTTCATAGGGAAAACATAATTACATTATTCTTTGAATAATTATATACATTGACAGATACGGCTTAATAATCAAATGAAATTGAAGCATGTTTACATTTGTTAGACTTGAATATCATAATGTTATACTCTATCTTTGGAGATCGTCTCTTCAACGTGCCTGGTCAAGCACTTTGCACATTCCTTCGCTTAATTTATCCTTTTTAATGTTCCGATACGCGCAACCTTGATTCATCCGCGGATTCCAGCGCAATAAAAGTTTCGTAGAAATTCGCAAAGCGAGGCGTCGCGAAGATCGGGACGAAGTAATAGGCGAAGTTGGATATTCAAAAAGTCAGCCGCGGGAGTAAATTTGATTTCCAACCGGGCGCGGATCGTAGGTCAGCAGTTTTTTTCTCCTCGGAATATCTCTCCCGGCTTTCTCTCGGAGAAGCAGCCTAGGCCAGAAGTTGCGCAAACTCGTCAAGGGTCGTATTTGCTGGAAGGGCGGGTATTGCGAGTGACAGCTGGCTGTTCATTATTCCTGGATTACTTGACTGCTACGCCGGGATGGAGAACTGGCAGAGGGAGAGAGACGGAAAGAATGTTGGATCGAGAGAAAAACGGTGGGAAGGGAACGAGAGCCGCAGACGCGGTACTCGCGAGAGCGACGAAGAAACTCGCTATCCGCTGGAAACATCGAAAACCGTGCTTACCACTCAGCAAAATAGACCCACGTTTTGTTAGACTGTCATTAAATGTTCTCGGTTCTAAAGATTTCCCATAAATTTGTCCGTTCTTTCTTCGCTTTCTTCCTACTTACCTCTTTGAAACGCTGCACTTGCACTAAAGGAAGATTTCCATTAGGAGGAGGATTAATTAAGTAACTGGAATCCATTTCTATTTCCTCGGATTTGCTTGTATCAATATTTAGTCGTTTTGCGTTATTATTCTCGTTTGGTATTAACCATCTTCTATTTGGACTTTGGCAGTGTTTAAATTAGTTGGTCTTTCTTTATTTCGACACAAACTAGACGAATCCTAGACAAACGCGCACACGTATCTGGGCTCGACAATCCGTTAGGGTCCTTCACCAAATGAGACTCGGAGGGTACATATTAAATTCGACGAAGAACTCGCGCGTGCCATTCGTTTGCGCAGCTGGAACGATGTTAAGGTCGCGATGGATCCCCAGGGAGCGGCTTTTAAATCGGCACACGTCTCCGCGTTTCACGATACGCTGGCTCGTTTCTTTTCTCGTCGACGTCCCTGCCAGCCACGATTTTAATAAGGCTTGATTACAAGCTTTACGTCGTCTGGCCGCGTCACGCGTCCCGCTCGATGGCTCTCCGCGCCACGAGGACGAAATTCAAGTGCGCCGCGGCCACGAGTAATTAAGTTTGCGAGTGGTTACGGTGGCTTCGTCGCGGAAAGATGTCATCGTGTCGCGTTTTCGAAGCCCATCGTCCTCGATGGGAACGTTTCCAGTAGCATTGTCGCGGATCTGCACGATCTTCTTTGCGAGAAGTGCAGTCAGACTTCGAGGGAACTCGATGTCGAGGGGAAATGAAATCCGAAGGGTTTGCCGAAAGTCTAATGACGTCATGGTGGATACATAAATGATATTATATGGTAGTACATATAACGATATAGAATACTAGCTTATTCAAATGACTCATTGAAAATGATTGTACTATATTTTTCTAATGTCGCTAACCCAATTTTTCCTTTCTGTTTCAGGTAAGTCCAGAAGAATTCCTCGTCGCAGGTATTTATCAGTATTATCTATTCTTGACAAAGGAGTCGGGTTATCTTAGCTATTCCAATTAATTTTACCATTTTCAATCTTTGGCTCTTGTCGAGAAGTAGCAACAGATCCAATAATCTAGTAAAACATTACAAAAATTATCCGATTATACTGTACCAATGCGATCAGATCGCATCACTGCAAGATTATAGAAAACAAAGTCTTCATTCGTGTTTGATCCCCGACAATTTGTTCGCTGTTTAATTAAATTCGTTGATCGATTTCGAGTGATCAAGCCACGCGTGTTCAGGAGCGGAATCGCGGGACACGTGAGAGACTACTGAATAGAGAATGCTGCCGTAATTCTGGCCGTCATGAAATAATCCCATTTGCCTCGCTCAATGCGGGGAACACGCTCGTTCCGGAGAAGCGACCGCTATGCGTAAATTCGCTCGTCGCTTTTCTTGGAGTGCGTGACTCCATTCACTGGCCGACGAGCGCCACGAAAATAGGCGCACAAAAGGCTTTCAATCCCGGAACAAAAATGAATCCAACGTTTCATTCAGTATTCCCATTTATTACGATTAAGAATAGGCTGGCTTAATTTCCTCGATACAGCAACATTTCTTTGCCTGGAAACCATACATTGCGAGTTTCTCGACAGCAGTCGATAATAAGAGCGATTTTGACATTTAGTATCTTCTGATACAGTTACGACATTTTGTAGATTTTTTCCAATTCAGAAATAACGAGGATTAAAATTCGCGAGTAAGCAACACGTTGACTATCCAACGCAATAAAAGTACAGCGCGCGATCAACAGGGTTCTTTGGGAGAAACGTTCGACTGCTCCTCGTGGAGGATGTCGCAAGTTGGGTGTACGTGCGCTTAACCGTGAGATAACTTGTCCTCTTCCATGCGAAACTTTGTTAAAAATATTTATATGAAACTTATCGACGGTAAGCTTCTTCGGAGAATATGTCGTTGCTCGTGAAGGTAGTTATAAAATTTGTTCGCTCCAACTCATAAAGTTTCGCACGTGGCAGTGGGAAATAAATTTTTTATGTTCTTTATAAGTTTCTCCCCGAGAATCGTTCGAACGTCTTCTGCGAATGTCTGTGTCACTGAAGAAATAATACGAAGACGAATTGGGTTTCAAATGGACTAAAAGGCTACCTGGAACTTCACGAATATATAGATACTTTTTCATAGCCCTTCCAACTGTCGGAAGATGTAGCATAAACAAACTCTGACGGGCTAAAAACTTGAAAGCACATCCAGTTCCGTCTGCGTTAATAGTACCGAAATAATATATATTTACTCGCAGTAACGTTCCACGAATTTACACAAACGACGACGACTATCAGCGAGGTTCCCTAATCGAAGAATGAAGTGTCCTACATCGACGGAAACTAAAACTTTACTGGCATCTCGAACTTCGTTCCGGTTACTTAAGGATCGTAAAACCCGGAGTACACGGTCCTTTGGGTGAACAAGCGTGGCACATTTCCAGTTTAAGATCTTTAACGAACGTTGCACGATTTATCGAAACTGCTAAATAAAACGTTTTTATTGCGCGGACGTCCGCCTTCCAATCCTAAACGACACCGAGCATAAACTATCGTGTATCAAGTACCTCCCTCACGAGATCCTATTACCTGCCGACGGTGACAGTTTTAAACTCGCGTTGGACCAATTTTATCGCTGTCTTTGATAGTTTCTGAAAAATTGTTTGTTATACCTTTCATCCACTTGTACTCAAAGAAAATCAATAGGCACCTCTACAATTTTATTTCGGTACGCATACTTTTCTAAACATCGTGTTATCCTTGAAAGTAGGTAAAGGCATTTGGAAACCTCTGTACAATAATAATTTCGATGACGGGAAAGGAATAATTGGCTGTCACGGACAAGTTCATCGGGAGTCGAAACAATTCGGCGTAGTTAATCGGAAATCGAAAAGTTTCACTGACCAGATTAGCCCAAAACGTATCGACGAAAACAAAGGGACATTAAAAGCACTTGATACATTCGCGGGGATTTGCATAATATCAATATAGGTAGGTCGCAGGGATATAATCCTCGCGGTGGTCGGCTCCGAAATATCACGGGCCGCGTACAGCACGGTACAATCCCATTTCTTCAATTTGCATATTAAATACGCGTCCGAGCTACCTGCTCCTTTCTAAGCCCGTCCGTGTAGTATTTATATGCGTATCCATGATTCATTCCCGGACTTCGCGCGTTCATTTTCCTGCGGCCGCGTATACAAACTCGCCGGACCCGAGCGCAGGGGACAGAAGCCCGTTATTAATGCAATTAGTTAAGAAGTCAATTAGCGTCGCCTCGGATATTTCGATTCGAACTGTCCTTCCTGCGTTCACATTTCGACGCCGCGAAACCAAATTAATTGTACGTTAATTTCGGCGTCGTTTTGCGACGCCTTTTAGAATTGCGCGTACGATGAAATTTCCTTTCTCATAGTTTTGTTATAAAGATGGTTAGTTACATTTAAATTATGCAAACATGACTATCGCCATGAAACGTTCACGTTTTGCGAAAGTGTTTATTAATCACTGTAAAAATACGTATCGACGGACCGTCGATATAAAAATTTAATCTTTCTCGCACGAATGATTCCCGAAGCTTTGCGCAATTCACTTGCGTTCCGCCTCGTTCTCGACGCTTCGGTTTACTCTCGCCGGGAAAGAAACAGGGATAGAAGGGCACGGTGGTGGAAAAGAGTCAAAGGAGACGGCAAGGGAGGAGAAAACGGGGCTGTCGTGTCAGGAAGAAATGAAGACAGCGCTATCAGTTACAGAACACCGTCTGCACGGAAGCAATTCATTCCGCTTCACTGTTCAACCCTTATGCGTCCAACGTTTTCCTCCATCTTTCTGATCTTATACCTCGTCGACTTTTGATCTTACACGTTCTTCACCTGCTATCCCGTACGGCGCAAGAAACTCAAAGAACGTGGGGATGATATTAACGATACCGTCGGGAAAACCGAGTTATTCGAGATAACTTTTCGGAACGTCTGACCGACGATATCATCTTTCCACGCGATTCTGATTTAAACGATACGCGCTGTTCGACCACGCTAACGACGCACGTTCGCTTCGAATGGATCGTTAACGTGGCTTGCAATCGCAAATTTTATTTAATTTTTTGATCGAACCTGGAATTTTTATTGTATCGTAAGAAAATAGAATTCTGAAATGGAAAAAAGAATTTTAAATCTGTGACGATGGGATGTATATTATTTGATAATTTCGAGTAACATTTCGAAGAAGCATACTTTAATTTCTATAAAAATTTCTTGAAAAGTTATGAGAATGTCCTCGTAACTTATCTGAGAAAGGGGTAATCTCTTAGAATAAGATGAGGTTAAGACGAACTCTTTAGACATCCCCGATAAGTTCTAATCACGAGACAAGTATTCCCTCAAATAATTCGTTGCGTTACATCGTGCCGTAGCGTTCAAAATGCCCGGACTAAAATTTGACGCGTCGACGAGGGAATATACCATTTTTTTTTCTCTCTCGCCTGACTGGTGCGCGCACCAGCGTTCCCTGGGGAGTCGTAAAACGACATCTCCATATTTAACCCGGGCCAGCCCCGGGCTGAAATCGGCGGGCACAATATACAGTACGTAATCGTCGTTACGATGCACTTAAAACGCGGTACTCGTCATCGCCGCCCAATGGAATTACAAAAGCGTGATCGGCCTTAATCCCGCCGGCTCGTAACTCATAATACCGGTTTACGAGCGTCTACACGACCCCGTACTGTCGTATTAAGAGCCAAATTCGCGCCCGAGGGGCTGCATTAACCGTAAAGAGTAATTCCGCGGACCGCAATGGCAATCCGTCTTAACCGGGACGCGACGCTCGAGAGCGAAGGGAAACCTCGTGCCTCGATGGCGAAATTGTAATATTCATCCACCGTGGTATATGGCGCAGCGTTCGAAACGCGTCATTAAGGACGCAAGCGGCGTTTTAATTAGCCGTTCCTAACGATGGGAAAGAAGACTGCTGTAACAGGTCCCCGTTTAATGGCGTTACCCTTTGCCGTACTCTGTGATAAGATTCTGCTACCTGGTTAACGCGTCCACCGTCAGACTAATACCAACGGTTTGACACCCGATGTTGCTTTAAGCTTCGTGAGAAAATATTATGTGAGAGAAAGAGTCCTGCGAGGAGCTCTAGAGTTAAGTAGAATCGTGAAGTACCTGAATATGACTTTTTACTCTTGGCATTCTGCGTGGAAACAATTTATGAATTCTATTTATCAGTATTTTTATTCGATCCATGTTTAAAATTCCCTCAGATTTAATAGAAATATATTAGTACCAAAGCATCCATAATCACGAAACATATACACATAAGCCGAAAACTCCGAACCAGGGTGTCTAATATTAACCCAGTTCGTTCCCGTTTCGCGATATGTTAGGGTAGCCTCGAAGGGAGCCGATTTTGCATATCAAAGTGCGTGTCGCGAGTGGCACAAAGCGTCGCTGCGAGATGGTTGGTTTCTCCGCCGGAAACTCACGACTTTAATTATCCCGACTAATTACGCGAATTAACTCAAATTAACCCCTCACCCGTTTGACCCGTCGTTTCCACTCCCTGCCAGTAATCCGGACACGTTGCAGACTGATTACCAACGATCGGTTAGCTCTCGTCTATGCTCGCCGCAAGCTGCAAGTCAAAACGCCAAGCTTTGAAGTTCTGTCGCATTAACTTTAGCCCCCCGCCCCCGCGTCTCGTTTCGTCGTTGCTCCGTTCGTGGCCAAGAACGAGTAGGGAGGAGATCAAGAACCCGAGCTCTCTGATTACTACGAAGAAGAGGGAACAAGGGAGCGTTACTTAATACTTGTAATTGTTGTTTTCTGATTAATGTTTTCCATTTAGGAAGCTCGCTGGGTAACTTCGACAGGGGAGCAGAGGTGGGACAGAACCGACGCCGACGGAAGTATCCCTTTTCCGTACGGAACGTTAAACACGTATAGTCGCGTTGGGTTTAAGAAAGATTGAATCGTTCCAGCAGGAAAAATGAGCTGTTTACATAATATTTCGATAAATTATTTTTGCTTAAAATAATTTATGAAGTACTATCTCAACAATATATCGTAAGATACTTTAAAAACTCCTATTTGTTGAGTAGGTCTTTTTAAAAACAAGTCGAAAATATTTATTTCGATTTATAGATATATTTTCCCGCGTTGAAAATACCCGAATAAATATATCGTGCGATACGTATTTGCTTATTGTTCATACTGGAGTTAAGTCAATATTTGCACTAGTTGTTTTTACTGGCTTTGAAATCGAGGAATGTGCGAAAACATATTTTTCATGTGTTATTCTGGCACGGGCAATAACAATTGTCTTATAGATTGTAATTTTCGTGGATCGATATGTTTAAATATTAGATACGTTCAGAGACAAGTCTCTTATATCACGTCGTCGTACCCCTCTGTTGAAAATGAGTAATTTTTCTCATTCGATCGGATTAGTTTAGCTTCGATTGCGTTTCGGAGCTCGAAAGATACCCCAAAACGCGACTGGAAACGGTCATTGCCGCATGGTCACGGTATATCTCGCCATTCTCTCGCCTCTCGTTTTCACTGGGAATTACAGTCGCCGATTTGAGCAGTCTTTATGGATCACAAAAGGCGCACATACGGCGAATGGATATTAAACAAAAGGTTCTTCGAACGGTTTCCTTCCGCGCTGGCCGATAAATCGGACAAACTGCGGGCTCGTCTTTCGCGGAGGGAACGCTCCGATGCCGCTCGTTATTAAAATTAAATTGCATTATTAACGCTTCGCGAACGATTTCCGACGGTTTGTACGGCAATTTGCGAGCGAGAGCGTCCGTGGAAATTCGAAAAGGGATTACCGCTCCCTGTCGCGGCGGCTCGAGGCGCCCCTGCCACCACCTTCAACCCCCTTCAACCCCTCTTCTCGTCCCGCTACTTCGCGGGCCAAGGGATTTATACAATTAATTCTCTAATTTGTCGCGCTCACGTCGGATTTCGTCTGCAATAGATTTTCATCGATCGTCAACCCGTTTCGTTTCCCTCGTCGTTCCTCTTTCGCTGCCCCCTGTACGTAACCTGGCGCACATTTTACTCAATGTTCATACCTCGTCGTTATTTTCACCCCGGTTTACCGCCGTTAATATCCGCGATACGATTTAAATTAATAAATCGCGACGATTAACGCGACCGTCCTCGATGCTTCCGGGTCGCTACATTCCTTTTGGTTTTGTTTTAGAGTCAGTCGACTTTCTTCCACGCTGCCGAGTTGAAAGAACGGATTTGCAGAGTCTTCGTGAAATGAATATTTCACTCTCGAGACGAGTTGTCGAGGAGATTTATTTGAACGCTTTTTCTTCTTATTTTGGTCTATTTTCTCTTTGGATTTTTCTCTTTGGATGTAGACTCTCCTACGATATAGACAATAAGTACACATTTTCAAACGATTCGGGATAAACCTATATTATATTCATCTCCTACGATTAAAAGAGAACGTGTCACGATTAAAAACGATTTCATTAAGAAACCCATGAGGCTCGTTTCCTTGTTATCGCACGCCACAGAATTCGCCAGTCGTTATCCCTCGTTCGAATCTCCGCGTACCACGTCGAGTCTCAAGTTTAATTAACTTTCCGATACACCGTGATCGATTACTCTCCACTAAATTAATAGAATCGATAGCACTCGCGTCATCGATTCAGCCGTTCGCTCTATACCAGCGAGTTCTGTAGCACGCGTACGTAATGCATCGGCACAGCGGCCGGAAACAATTGCACGAGCATGAAAAAACAGTTGACCCGATTAAAACGGGATCAGGCGTTTCCTCGTTTGTCCGGGAAACGATCCACAAGTGCCATTCATCCTCCCGGCCTGGTAAGAATGGGAATAACGATAACAATGATAATAACACGAACGACCGTAAGGATACCAGGAAAATGAGCGGGCCATCGATCGTCAGCCAACAGTTGCCGACAACGAATTTCTATTTGAAGCGATCAATCCCTCTCTCCCCCCCCCCTCTCTCTCTCTCTCTCTCTTCCCCCTCGCTCCGTCTATTTTTCTCTGTTTTACTCGAGTGGCTCTTTTATGGTCCGCGACCGACGAACAGAGAACGCGAATGATAAGAACGACGATTAAGAAGGGAGGAAACGCGACCCTCGGACTCGCTGGGGGAGTTCAATTAACGTTAACCGTTTGACATTTGCTCGGCGACGAGTGCAAAATAGCGAAACAAAGGTACTCACTGTAACCCGGTTTCCTTGAGCGGCACTCGCCGTGCTCCTTCTTGAAACGAGAATGTCGTCTTTTGAAGTGCGCAGATTTGTGGCTAATTCGCACTGTATGTCGAGCCCGGGCTTACAACTTTGTACCGTTTCTACGACTTGCCACGGAAACACGGTTTCCAGGCGATGCGGGCTGCACTCGTAGTCGAGGAACGGGAAAGGAACGCGTTAGCGAAAGTATGCAAGCCGCTCTCGTCTAAAAATCGGCGTCTTTTCGTTTCAGATGAATCGATCTTTCTTCGCGTTCATTGTTCTCGTGTTCGTGGGCAGAAGTTGGCTAGCCTCTTTCTGAGGTGGATGGAACAATGTGCAGTTTAGATTCTGTAAAACGAAACGTGATTTAGAGAAAATTGTTTATATACTCGGATGTGGAATGCGGAAAAAAATTTATGCTATTTACTTTAGTTGGAATGAGAAGAGTTTGTCTATGAAAAGGTTCTTATAGTGCTCTGTTGGTAAGACTTGATAATGTAGAATATTTAATTAGCTATCTAAGGGAAAAATATCGCGTATCGATAAATTTAAATTCGAGTATAGAAATGTCCCACCTACCGCCGTAGCAGCACGATAACGCGGTGCTAATGCTAATCCTGGAATGATGATGCAGGTGCCAGACAGCGTTCTCACCTGCGATTAAGCATCCAAATCCTAGCCCTATCCCCATATAACATTTTGACGGATATCGCGGCAGTTAATTTAGAATCGGCTCTGGCGGCTTCCGAGTCACACACAGTTCCTCATTGTCGGATGTGTAGCTGCTCCCTTAATCCTATCTCGTCCCGTTCGAACGCTTCGACGTCCCCGATTCCTGGCTCGTATCGACGACACGGTAATTATTTGGCCGGCTGGGATACTCGCGCCGAAGGATGGAAAAATAATTTGATTCGCGAACGACGGCGGGGTACCGCGGTGACCTGCTAAAATAGTAGAATAATCATATTCCAGGCGATTCCGTCTAGCATTAGCGATTCTTTGAGCGAGTAATGAAGGAATTTAAATATTTCCCCCGTGGCCGGTTTCTCCTTCCGTCACTCGAACCCCATCCACGGTCCACGTTCAACGGTCGGGCGTGAGTTTCCAAGTCAATTACCGGATCCAACCACCGTTCTGCGCTCCGTGGCCGCTTTATTAAAACAATTCGCTGATTTTGCCTGGTCTCTCGCTCTTCGTTTCCACGGATTCGTAACCGCGGGTCTCACGGAAACGTGGAAGCTCCGTTTCTTCGCGCTGGCTCTTCTTCGCTCCCTCTTTGTCTTCGACACTGATTTCCTTGCCCGTGGCACGAATTGTTATTACAACGTAATTTCAGTCGTGGGCCGTGAGTTTTTGCGCGGTAAGATAATTGCGGATGGAAATTGAAGTCGCGCGTTTAACGCGACCACGGTCGCGTCGAAGAAAGTAATCGATGAGCGCGATGCTGTGTCATGAAAGGGCGTATTGTATGTGAAATGGTCGCAGGCAACGTATTTATAGCAAAAATTTGCATACGAGGTAAAACGATCGCGATTAACGAACGCGAATGGTAATACTTTTCATCCGTTTTCATTTTTAGACGTTTTCGGTGGTTGGATACTCGGTGTTCGCGGAATAATTTATCCAAATAATAATCTCTATTACTCATTAACGTACCGAGGACACTTATTCCGCTTGTCGTTAAATTTCTCCAGAAATGAGGCGAAACGACATTTTCGCTGGAAATATTCGGTATCCTTTTTCCGCTGCAGGTGAATAAAATAAAAGAAGAAGGACCTATTGCTCCTTAGCGCGAAAATTTCCTGAAGATTGCGAGACGTTTAAAAGTTTCTAAAGGCGTTAAAGAGGTTGAACATTATCGAGTGACATTAACGACGTTAAAAATGCTGCACTATTCCCGCGCAACGTAATGAAGTCAATTATTCTTTCAGTTGTCCTTCTGCTTGCTTCGCGATGTATTCCTTTATAATGAGATTCTAAATGTTTAAAATGTCTCTTGGGATATCCTTTCGGTGAGCTTATTACGAATAAATACTTGCAATGGCATTCACGTATGTAGACGCCGACCTGTATATTGAGTGTGGTAGAATCGAGAAAAATGTAATATTACAAACAAAAATAGATTGAAAACTTCGAAGAAAATTCGTCCGTAGCAGACATCGTTCACGTAGAAATCGATGTTGAAACTATTTGGGGCATGCGGTCGTTATTCTCTAAAATTGTTTCGGTAAGTCTCGCTTCAGATAATACCGCATCGCACGCAACGCGTGAAAGTAATAATTTACAAGTAGCAATGCAACACTTCATTCTTTTATAATCAACATTACATCATATTTCGTACATCGAAAACATAAATCAATACGTATCGAAATCCATGAACCTAATACTTATCGATCGAGCGCTCAGCTTCAAAAACAAGTTCCTCGAAAACGAAACAACATGTAAAAAAACGTGTATTGTACGTTTTTCGATGTATTGTCACATGTAGAATCGCGTGTACACTGCAGACAGAACGAAAGCGTCGTAACACTTTCGAAATTAGATTCGTGTAGCGTCGCCGTGGTTATCTAGATTCATAAATCTATCTGGCAAACTGTTTCAATGCCTGAAGTGCCATTTGTAAGGAGAAAAATGAGAACACAAAAGGTTACCACGAAAAAAGACAATGGAACGAGCGAAAATAAAAGTAGAATAACTGATTTGCTCAGCAAAAATGCTGTGCAGCGTTGGATAACGAGAACGCGTGTTTCGTTCGCGAGGAAGTTTCCGGATCGAGCGTCGTTTCGTGACACAAACGGACCCCGCATGCCACCGTCGAATCGACTGACGAGCATAAACCATGCTGTTCCCAGAAATCCTGGATAGTGAAACGGCTGGTGCACGTGTCGCAGATTGCTACACAGTCTGATAAATAACCGCTCTGCGGGTGTACAAAAAAAAAAATGTAACTATTGGTATTTTGTGAATTATTTCTGAACTATTTCTGAACTATTTTCTAAATTGGATATTTCTCTTGGCTTATGTTGGTCTGTCTTGTCTGTTTCACTTATGATAAAACATTTTTATAAATTTTTGAAAATGGTGTCGAACTAGAAGACGATAACGTGTGCTTGGCGCATTTGACTACTCTGTAGTGCAGAATTGTATACGCGGACAGAGCGATGCGTCAGTCGTAACGACTGGCAAATAACGTGACAGCAAAAGCTGCCATGCGCGGATTAAAATCCCAGGACCAGAGTAATTTTGCCTGACATGCGTGCCGCGTGCACGAAGTTAAGCGAACTCTGGCTGACACCATGGTCACCGCGAAACTCACAAATAGTTAACGCCTATCGAACCCGTGCGACGTGCGTCCAGAACTGCGGATGTCAACTTTTTACTGATAAGCCGGCTGACAGTCAATCGGGACACAGAAGGTATTTTTAGTAGCGCGTCCAATAGTCTTGGTTTATCGTGCGTTTTGACAGAGTGCGTTAAGCGGATTGCGGTAACTGCAGATTGGATGCAGTACGAGACCGTGTATCTTATTGCTAAATAAGATAACGAATCACAGTTCAATCTTTCGTAAAAAAAGTTCTAAAAGCTGTCGCGTCGCCGATTTCTAACATCAATTTCCATTGCCCTGGCGCAGTCGATAACAATTCCGTCCACAGAAATGAATCGGTTACGAGGTTCACCCCTGTCGTTGTTTTTCCCCGCGCGACGATCGCGTTTCGTTTCTCGTATCGATATCGTGGCCTAATACACGACGTGCACGATGAATCGATTTTTTCGTCTGTCACACGACTCGCGGGAACGAAGTCCGCCGCGATTTGCGCTTTAATGGGAATCGATCTGACAGGAGAAACCCGATTGGAACTCGCCGGAGGAATCACGCGATGGATTTCACGGTGGATGTTGGCTATCCTATCGCATTACGATTAATATTTCAATAGGAAATAGCCCGGGTATGGCTGCGCCTAGGTGGAGACGACCCATCCTTCCACATCGCTGCCCTTTCGCGAAGCCACCAACGTGAAACCGCGTGTATGTTAATTGCCTCATTGAATATGAAACGCGCATCGATTTGCATGATGCCGATTGAAATTCAATATTATCGCCCCGGTCAGTCTGGCTGCGAGGCACGAGGGGTAACAAGGTTCGAAAGGTGGATGACAATCGGTAGAACCTGATGAAGAACCCGGTCGAAGGTAGTCGTTATTCCACCGGTTGAAAAACAACCCCCCGACGAAAATGAAATTGATTGAATTCTAAACGAAAGACCGCCCGTTCCGACCTGTTATCTGCACGTACAGACTGCACGAGTTTTTTATGACGACTATTTGAGTATTAAAAAACATTGTTAGGGCTAACTGGTACACGAGCAAGGTCTCTATACATTTCTGTCGCTAGACTGGACTTTTTACTGCGCGACTGATTTAATCGGAACAGTAGAATTAATTTCACTCCGACGGAAAATAAACAGGATATTCATCTCTGCTGTAATTGAAAGTTACAAAACAATGTTGTAGTATATCGTCGTTATATACGCGAGTAGAATAGGTTCAATATCTGCGAGGATCGTTTGCTGGTACAATAGAACATTTATTGCGAGAGTTATTTAATTCGGAATGTAGTGGCAATTTAATTCCGATCAAAACTAGATAGAAGCTATTCATCCATGCAGAACGTAAACAAACAATATTACGGTATATTGATCGCACGGTCGAGTAAACCATATTTTTCGAACCCTAAATTATTCTCGTGCTATCCCTTCTATTTGTTCCAGTCCGTGGAAAAGCAACATTTTTTATTCGTTATTAAATTCATTCACAGACTATTATTGGATTAAATCAAAATTGCTTTCCTCTATAGAATTTTAAAATAACATAAAAATTAAATCTACACATATGTACGGTGCTGTCCCTGAAGAGGTTAAGAAAAATTTGATCGAATTATTAGCGAGCCGGAACAATTCCTTTTCACAGTCACATATTTCTCGACGTTTCGCCGAGAAAGGGAAGAGAAAGAAGCTCGGCTTCCTTGAACGCAATTAGCGTGATCGCTTAGTTTTCTTCTTGTTACCTATTGCTCCACCCCTCCTCCTATTTGTAACACAAATTGTCCTCGACGTTTCCTTACTTTCCTACCTTCCTTTCCCTCTTCCTTGAACGATAAGGGTGATTAAAAATTGCGTGGCAAGCCGAACTCGTGAAACGACGTCGGAAAGAGTCTCTTTAATCAAAGACGGAAGACGTTAATTGCAGATCGAGCAGATTTATCTCCGAGACCTTCGTTCGTCGCGCGTATCGTACAATTTTTTCGCTCGCAACGAAGTCTCGTATTTATCAATGCGTGCCTTCTGTTGATTAAAACCTCGGTTAATACGAATTTTAAATATTGACAGCGAAGACTTTGAACCGTGCAAAAATATATAAAGGAACTCCAGTTTTTGTTTACATTCAAATCATACGGAAACGTTCGTCTCTTTAACGACGATTTCAAGTGAACGATTTGTGCGTAAGCTATTACGTTTAGGGGGCATAATTTATTTGATTACGCGTATTAACCGGTTGAATTGTCGCTACCGTTGACATCTCGATCGACCACCGGACGTTAATAAATAACGTGCGATCGTGCGTCGCACGTGCACGCGGCTACGTGCATCTGGCCAATTACGGCTGGCAGTGTACATGCACATTAGCCTCGCAACGTGTTGCACGTAGAATAGGCTTCAAGATCGTAACCACCCTTATCGTACGCACGTTCGTGGGGAATATTAAACGTAACGTGCGTGTTCACGCGCCCCTCCGCCTTGATAACAGCCATTTCCTTCACGAGAATCGCGCACACGCGTTTCGCTTGGACAGTGTTCTCGTGGTAAAAACTTGGATTAGGTTATTTGACGACGAATCACAATCGCTCTTTGAGGATTTGAGTAGACAAAATCTCCTTGAGGTTGAATTGTTTGTTAGAAATAAACAATTAAATTAATAAATTAAAAAAAAAAATATTCTTGCAAGCTTTTAATATTTATAAATTCAAAGCTCCTAAACTATTATGCGAGAAAAGTACTCGATCGTATGCAGACGATTAAGAGTGCTCTTCCGTTACATAATTAATCATACTCGAGGCACGTCGAACCGTGTCGAGCACACCGGATGTTCCGGAAGTTTCTCTCTTTTATTAAAAAAGTTAGTCACTCATCTAAGTAAGATGCACTAGATAGGCGAGTGAGTTTATCTATATGTATGTTAATACCGACCTTAACGACGGGAACGCGACTTCCGGTTATGTCTCGTACTTCGGTCGTTGCATCGATTCCAAGTTAGTTTAACCTGAACGGCTCCTCTCTATTTCGCGATATAGCTAACTTAATTATCGCATGTTTGCCACGTACTCTTATCGTACTTCGGACGAAGACGCGGAAGATCGGTTATTAAAATCCCCGTTCACTCCCAGACTTCCACGAGTAGTTTCTGCAATTTAAATATTCACTATGTTGCTGTTCTTGAGTAAACATATAAAATTCATTAATACTAATAACGAATTAATTAGGATCAATCTAGGATTTGTTTGTATATTCTTATTCACAGAAGAAGGGCGAAGTCTGTAATTAAATATAGTCGAAATTGATCTGGGATAAATAAACATTTCGTTCACGATACTAACAAAATCCACCGCGTTCGAAACGTCGTCGCATTGGAACCCGACTTCTTGACGCGACGTAATCGAAAACGTCGAAGTTCCGCGAGCAACTCGAAGCGTTATTTACCCCAACGAAGTATGAAATTCGATGTTTGAATTCATGCACGCGCGTGTCGAGACACGGTAACGCGATGACGATAATTCAACTTCGATAGCTGGCGCTTCGACGTTCCTGGAGACGGCAAATCGGTGAACTCGGGACATTTTGACGGCCAGATAGACGTGATTGATTAGGCATCATCGTTTCGTATCATTTCGGGGCGGGACATTAGTCATGCGGGTACACCTGCTGGTTCCTCTCGGAATTCCACGGCAACTCGTATACAATATCGACCAAACTCGGTGGCCAAATTACTAAGTTGATCAACTAAAGAATGAAACAAATAGCCCCGCGGTTAATTTCCATATTAACTCTTATTTCCAGCACGGGGGCTGTTGCGGTCTAATTGAGTCTAGTATTTGGGTCGTCGAGGGTATTCCGAACCCCTCGACGTATCGACGAACGGTATCCGAGCGCGAATCGCTCGAGAAGAATGGTAATATCCATTCCGGGGACGATCAAAGGAATGTCTGCGACGGCTACGAGGGCGCGAAAGTTATGAGAACACTTTGGTCTCAGCCAGTACCCATTCACGAGGTATAACGCGTGGATGGAGGTATCAGCATCGACCGTTGCTGTTTCAGCTGTTTACAAGTACCACCAGCCACCCTTTCACCCCCCTTTTGACCTGGTCTACCGTACCGTTAAGCCGTAGAGCAAAGGATTAGGTCTACAGCGCGGAAGTCTCCACCCCCTCACTGCTCTTCCAAACCCCCTTTTCGTCGCCGTCTGCCTTTATCTCTTCCTCTCCCGTTCCGCTCCACCCACGCACGGCCACGAATAAAGGCCTAACACGAATAGTCACACGTCCAAAGCTGATGATGCAAATTCGAAGTCGCGCGCAAAGATGGCGAACCACGGGTGTAACTTTGGCATGGCACCAAGTCATTCTCGCGGGACGAGCTAATTGGACGAAGGAGAATCCTTTGGTAATTAACACGGCGCACGTTAACACGGATACCTGTCAACCTTTTTCGCTCGAAGCGTTTCGAATTTTCGAGGAAATCCGAGAAGCCATTGGAAAACTATACTTTCTTGAAATGACACAGGGTATACTTGAGTGGTGGACAAATTCTAATTCTAATTCTAATTCTAATAATTGTATTGCAAAGGAAATGGAATATTTTCTCGAAAGACATCAAAGACAGTAGAGTCGATATAAAATTTATTCTTCATGTCGCTTCGTTGCAACGGATTACTACTTACAAACTTAGACTTCTCACGCGTACTAACATAACTAGTATCTACATGCATGCACAACTTTCAACCCGACACACCGATGTACACGTTAGCAGTATGTCTAAATTTAAGTTCGGCAAAAATAAACCCTAATTAATCTTGAAATGTGGAACAGTTCGGAACCCCGAAAACTTTCCCTGGAATACGGAATAGGCATTATTAAATAACGCTGCTGGTAAAGTATTAAGCGGCTAATTGCGTGAACATATTCTGTTGGCTGGGAATACGGATATACCGGCGAAGCAGGGAGGAGGACGTACCTGGAAAGTTTCTAACGAAGCGGGGGATCGATAGTGAGGAGGGAGTAATTAGTTAGAAGTTAACGAGCCGGCGGATGACAGACAGCACGGCGGTCTTAGTTCCACTAGATCCTAATCTAAACTTTCAAAAACGATGTTTTCAAGTTTATTAATAGTGGAAGCGGTTCGGATCACGTGTCAGGCTCTCGCCCCATCGCGAGCCCCCGCGAAAAATTGACGACCTTAATTACTTCCCGCGGGTGAATGATGGATGTGGGCAGAAGAGAGTATTTCGTACAAAGCAAGCGCGCACAATGTTAACGTTTTAATGCCTCCACGGTTACGAATGAAACAAATCGACCGACACTCGCCTCAATTACTGTACCTAACGTGTGCCGTTAGCAGCGAAACGTTTCGATGAACGGCGTGTATAGGTTTAGGAAAATAATGGCCGTTTCAGCGAAACTAACTGCCGGTATTTCGATAACCATCGTTCACCGTGCTCGCAGATTTCCTTGTGTACGTTTTTTTTTATTTATTTAGCGATGCTCGCGTGGCGGAAACGTTGCGAGGGAGTGCTCGATTCGCGAAACGTGTCACGTCTGTTAAACGTCGCCCCACACGGCAGTGATTACGTGCTCAGGCGGAAATTAGACAGGCGTTGATACCGCACGAGAACTACTTTCGGTATTTGCAAAAATTAGATTACACACGGCGGGTTGACACTCGTGTGACTGTAAGTGAAATAAATGCTCGAGTGGGGAATTCAAATGTTTCCAAGTGGGCTAAGAACAGAGTTTACAGTTATACCTTGTTATTAGCAAACATTCAGAAGATCGGTACTGCCAGATAAAATTAATTTCTTACCCACAATAAAGGGTTCACCTCCTTCGAAAACTGATGTCAGCTATTGGTGCAAATACTTCAAACGAACCCGGTACAATTTTAAGCACAATAGTCGCCAAGCAACCGCACGCTGAAACTCGATTATTCGAGGCAGACGCAGGGTTTCCATTTCAAGCCGGACCACGGTTAGCGGGTTACAGCAAAATGTCAATGCATTCCTTATCGGAACGTCAGACGACCTCTAATCCCTGTTCGCTGTTATCGGCCGCAGTTCGCGTTATCTTTGTTCCCGGCTTCTGTTACCCTACTGAGAGCAGATGACAGAAGCCTGGGTCAGGAATCGTTAACGTATCGTTAACTCGTTCGATATCTGGCTGCTGGTTAAGCTCGCCTTCCCAGGCACTGTCGTCATTATTGAAGCTTCCCCCGTCCCCCTCGCGACTTCCCGCGCGAGCCACCCTGCACCGACACGTTCATCCAGGACATGTCAGTGGGTCAGACGATTGCATACGAACGAGCGCGGCCGTGTTTGCTCGTTAGTACGAACCAGGTTAAAACTACCGTGAACCGACACGACAAAAAAAAAAAAAAGAAAGAAAAGGAAAAAAGAAATGGTGATTTCCTAACTTCGGGAACTGCGGGGAATGAATTTCAAACGGTATTAGAGCGTAGCCGGGTAAAGCGCTGGGACTTTCAGCGTTTTCCGACCCGTATTTGAAGTTCCAGCGATTCCGTTTCGTGTTAATTGTGACGGAGCTTTTTGCGATCTCGGATTTTGCACCCGCGTTGAACGTCGACTTCGAGCTTTCTTGTTCGGTGAATAAATTGTTGGAAAAAATCCAGATTATTCTCCGTCGTGAAACACGCCCTCGCGTATTAAAGGAGCAGTACGACAATGACGTGACTCATTGTCGGGGAACTTTTATTTTTATTACGGGACAAAAGCTCGTATTTTGATCAAGAATCGAACCATTTTGTTGGGAAGACTTTGTCCGGTTAAAATACTCTCTAATAGCCACGATTATTCGAAACGAGAATCTGGATGGTTTCGAATAAGTCTCCCCTTTTGTGTCCTTTAACAGAATTATTCGTAACTTTGCGATATACGATCATCGATGCTTCAAATATTTTACTCGACAGGTTACTGATCCCCCTAAAATGAATACACAAGTCCAATTTCTTGGTCGGTAAAGCAAACTATCCTTTCACCTAACAGAAACACGACTATCCTAGCTGCATTTCGGCCTCCATCGAATTCACTGTTACAATACGGAGTTACGTGTTCGCGGAAATTCGAAGTGAATAGCGCGCGAATAGACCATTCCGGCATTCTGTATACGTTATTACCCTACATTGTTCGACCATCAGTCTATAAGTTTTCCTCCCCATTGACCCACAAATGAAGCACGAACGCCGCGTACCAGGGACGAAGTTTCCATGTAAACCTTTCCAGTCAGGATAATACCGAGATCACGTAGAAAGTCCCGTGCGTCGAGGTGGGTGGGGATTAGCCAAGGTCACCGGGAGAGGACTTGATCGCGAGGACTCCGCGAACATGTGGGTGGTATCCGCATCAGCGTATTCCTAGGAGCCCCAATTTGGAGTAGCCAAGAGAATGAACGAAGGCGGATGCCTGGAGGGAAGTTTCGGCAAAAGGCTTCGTTATCCACTGACAAGGCACTTCGCGTCCCGACCGGTCCTTTCTCATCTCTCTCCTTTATCCCACCCCCAAGCCCGTTCCCTAGCTAACCTCACCGGGGGGTATACATAGAGCGATCCTTCCTAAAACCTAACTCAGTTTCCTCTGTGGTCGACGCCAGTATGCTAATCCGCTACAACGTTCAGGCATCTATTGAAACCGCAGCTTCCTCGTGCATCACGAATTGACGGAGTTCCTCTAACCATGGCATCTCCTGCAACAATGATCTATGTAGCCCGACCAGGTTTCCGTGTTGGTGCGCAGCGAAGGGCCGTTAGATCAGGACCGGACGTTAATTGCTACTACCAATCAGCGACGTAGCACCAGCTGCCACGCTACTCGTACGGGGTGCCAAGGGCTAGGTGCTGCCAACCGGTTCTCCCGGTGTTTCTCTCACCTCTCGGCCCTGGCACTGGACGACGCCTGCGTTGCTAAATTCGCCTCGTCTTCCAGAGTGTGAATCGATTAAGAGGGAGAGGCTGATGTATTTGTCCACATGACTGAATCGCCAGATTGACGGTGCGCGATCACAGAACAGACACCGACTACCCAGCGACGGCGTTACTCGTTCCGGAATGGGATGCCATTTAGCTATCAATTACCGCATGCCTTTCGAACGATCAACCCCTTTCCCCAGCCTCGACTGTTGAGACCCCGCGGTAAGCCTTTGGAGACCCCACAGCGCTTCATAGAGCCAACGTCCTTTCTTAAACGCGAAGTCGGTTGCGCTTTCGATCGATAAATTGACGATTAGAATGGATTTTAAACACATCTTTCAAGTAATCTATTCAATTCTGATTTCAGCACTCTTCTATTTGGGGGATCGAAAAGTAACGTCATTAAATGCAAACAAGTACATTCTTAATAAGTTTCTATTTCAATTACTGAAAGTTTACAAGTACTGAAATTCGCAGGAACATTACTTTCCACCCCACCTAATATTATTATCCTAGAATCACCCTGGATAGGGCTGATATCACAGTCGAAAACGCCATAGTAAGACCATAATAGTATCGAATATATTCTTCGCTGCAACCGTGGAATACTCCCTACCTTTGTTCTACGAAAGTACTTCCTATGCATTGTTCCAAGTTGTAAGAACACAGCTCCGCGATCGGCGCAATTACGTTTCAGGTGTGGGCACTAATTCGGGCGATTCTAGGGCGAGGAACGGTTAACGTCTAATTGGCGCGTCCGATAGGATCCAGCGTCGATCAGAAGTCGAGGACGCGAGGCCAGCCGTTGCGAAATCTCAATTAAAACTCGATAAGAATTTTCGCGTAGTTACTTTAATGTCTCTCGACGATCAGCCCCGTTCCCAGACTTACGGCAGTTTATTTTATTCCCGGAAACTTCGGCCCTCATTACCTGGAGACCGTTTTTCATCCGCGGCGACGCAGCGAAACGAGTTTCGGGACAATACTTCGCGGAACAATCAAGAGATTCTTTCTTTAGAAACTCGAAACTTGTCCCGGGAATTACAGCGGCGATTCTGAAGCGTTGTCTTGGTCGCCTTTGTTTTTGCTACCTCGTTGAATAAGTCGGGATAAAACGTAACGAGTTTGCACGTCATAAATGGACACGCATAAATTTTCCTGCCGCCAGAGAAAACACTCTGCCGCCGGTGGAGAATTTCGCGATGCTTCTGCCGAATGTAAAAATTTCTGTGTGTAGAGATCGTGATTGCGTTTAAAACGCCACGAAGTTTTTTCTGGCGTAATTCGGTAGGGGGTGTTAAAAAGACGTACATTGTTTTTGAATGTCGAGAATTATTAGTGTTTTATTTGATTTTAATTTTAATTAGGGTCTTTCTTGAGTCAATATGGAAAGGGTGTTCGTATGAGATGGTTGTCAGTAGTAGTGTAGTGATTATGGTCAGACTTAAATTTATTTTGACAAGATGAAGAATATTCCGAAAGGGCAAGATAGAATCGGGTTATAGAATGTTGTAGTAGTAGCCTGTTCAGATGATATAGAATTCGGTAAATCAAGATATGGATAGAGAAAATTATACTGAACTAAATGATGGAATTATTACACGAGAAATACATACTATTTCATCAGGGTTGCCTAGGCACAAGCAGTGCTGCAAAACCACAGCATCGAAAATCATTCTGGTCCTTCAATCAGCCAAACCTCTCTAACAAACCGACTGAACTTGATTTTATATATCCGGAACGTGTACTTCGAGTGTCTGCTTGAGGCTGTTGCGTAAATTCATCCCCGCATAAGTCATGTTCCGGCGATACATAGACGGCGAGCCGAACTTCTCGTTCCAAACGCGAACTTCCCTGAACCGGCTGGAGTAATCTGTCGGGCTCTCATTAACGCCCACAGAGAACATCCCCCCGCAGCCTTCTCCGCGATCATTGTCGAGATCAGCGAGGAAATTTCACGGGCAACGGGACCCGGGGAAGCCGGAAAGTTTGTTTCCCCTGCTCTCTCCCTCTCTCTTCTAATCGTCTCTCCAGAGGTTTCTCGGCTGTATTCCGAAGAATCGAGCACGACTCCGATCTCGACATGACGGTCCCTTAATGGAAATCCAAAGTTATCGCGCCGAGCAGCGCGTCATCCTATCGCTGGTACTTCGAGCTTTCGTCATTTACGTCTGGAAAGACGTCTGTTTATCGTTTTCTAATTTATATTCAAAAACGGGGTCTGTATTTTCGTATCATTTAATGGTAGATATTGTTAATGTTTGCCCTGGACGATCTCAATGAATATCGATACTCAGGTAAAGACGGGGAAGTTCGTTGCGTCTGGTTTCTGTCTTTTAATCGTCTCCTCCGAGGTTTCTCAGCTGTATTCCGAAGAATCGAGCGCGACTGCGATCCCGACACGGCGGCCCCTTAATGGAAATCCAAAGTTATCGCGCGAGCAGCCCGTTATCCTATCACCGGGCGCCCGAGCTTTCGCCAATGACTTTCGAGTTTCGAACGTCGGATTAGATTAGATCCGGGTTGAGTAATTGGCGATTAATAACACGCTCGCCTGAATATAGGTATAACGTTAGACGTAGGCCATCGGTATTCTAATTAGGGGCCTCCCGACGGCACACCGTCGTAGTATCCGAGCCTTCTGGAGCGCTATCGCATCCATCACGTGCCACCTGGCGATTAATATAGGAAAGTTCGGATGCTTATCCGAGTTACATTTACCATCGATAAGACATTAGACCACCTGAAGCGTTGCGTGAGCCCCGAAATTCACCCATCCGCGGGGGTGGTTCATCGTTTCCTGTCTTCGTTACGTCGGGAACGGGAGAGGATTGTTTCGGACAATTTTGGCAAACCCCAACTTCGTTTAATGTCGGGGGAAGACTGTTAGGAGCAGGTGGACGGAACCGAATGGAACTAAAAGGCTTGAGGCTAGGTCTCAGCAGGGGACGTTAGGCTTTGCTTGCACAGGTATCAAAGAGGTATTTGAAAGAAATTTTAATACACAATCAGTCCCATAAATAATCGTATCCTCTATGTTATAATGTATATATTATTCATCAAGTCAATTTCGACGGCTGTCGCTTCGCTTATATAGGACAAACTAATCTTATAATAGCACCAAATTAGAAGGTCATAAAAGAAAATAAAGCAATTCTCTAGACAAGAGCTACAAGAACATCTGTCACCTCTAATGTGAAACTTAAACACGAAGTGTCAAAATGAATCTATTATTAAATTACAACAAGTGGTATATTAATACCATACTTTCCTCCACACGATCATACACGCATACATATTTGATATGTTCCTGTAACCCAATTCTACAGTTTATTTCCACCTAAACCATTGACGTCACGTTTCTATTCATTCGCCACACAACGCAATTAACGTGTCAATTGTGAAAACAGTTTACCGAGCAGTAATTGACCGAATAATCTGAAAATAATGCTCCTCGGTGTCAAACGGCCACGCGATGTTATTAAATGATCAACCAGTGGGTTAGGCGAACATTAGAGGATAGGTTCGGGATAGCATCTTGGTCGTTTATATGGGATTCAAGAGAGATTTACAGACTGGCCGTATCCCTTTCAGTTTCGGGAACCATTATTGCTGATATACTGAGAGATTAAGCGCACATGTTACGTACATCGGGCCGCAATATAACGTATGATAATAAAGCGCTTCTGCTCCGTAGCAGGATGTGAAGTTCGCGCGGGCTCTGGCTTCCTACGATGCAACGGAGAATCTATTGCTTAAAATAAATTCACTTATCCGCGCCGCTACTGTTGAATGCGTGGATGCACCTGAAGTTATATTTCAGTTTTAACACCGGCGATTTTACGCGGTATAACGATCTCGTTTATTCGAGTTGCAGACGTGTCTTGAAATTATGGAAACCAGTCTGTTTCAATGTTTCTTCTCTGTGCAATTCCTATTGGATTCAAATTAAAATCTATTCTTTTTGAATTTGTTGTTGTAGTTGTAGCTGGATTGGCTTATTTCAAATTATACGATCTTACTATTTACACAAAAATTAAATTAATAATCACAGATTGAGAAAATGAGAATAATATTTTATTTTGTGATTATTGGATTCAACTTTTGGCTATTATACGTTACCTCACACGACACAGGAAACTCACACGTACACCTTTTTTTTTTGTGACATTAACGTAACACGGCGTGACTTCCAATCAAATATTCGTAATTAAGGTACCAGGGAATGGTACAAATGTAAATGTACGTGTGACACAGAGTACACGAATGCTCCAGTTCCGAGATTAACACTAAAATCAATGGATTTAAATCAGTGCTACACGGAAAGGGTGAATCGCGTAATTAATATGTCTGCAATGAGAACGCTCGCTGCAGGACAATTTAATCTTGAATTAATGTTTAATTAATCCCGAAATATTTATCGGTATTTATACGAACATGGTGGATTGTATTTTCAGAATTAATCGCGGAAAATGTACCGAGCGCTGGTTCAACTTCATTCCACTACTGTTACAGTATTACGTGAAGCTTTAGTCGATGTTTCACCGTAACAGTATTTTAAAGTACCATTGCGCTACTTTCGTATTAGCTTCAAAAATGTCGGTCATCAGACTTGAATCGTAACTCTCTCTATTGAACGAGATACGCGAAAGGGTCTCAAAAATTCACGAGTACTAGTCTTAATGAAATATCGATATTCCTTCCTGTAGAAAATCAAGCAGACACTTGGGTAAAAATAGTTATATTTTAAACAAGCGAATAATGTCGTTTCGGTCGTTTCGGTTCGTGACATATTTAAAAATCTGCTTGTATTTATTACATTTCAGACCTGTAATCATTATTATAGTCTGATGAATATTTTTCTTCTTTTTCATAAAAATTAAGATCTTCAATGAAATCCTTTAACATCCTGTCTTCAGATTCAGTTGAACAAACCGGTTCCGCGGTAAAGATAAAATACTGTAAAGCACGTTAAAACGAACCTACCAGTTCCCAGTGCGAGCACACGCGCGTTCTATCTGCTCGCAAAAGGAAAACCGAGAAAATAACAATCTATTACCATGGCATCCTTCAAAACGCACACTCGCACGGGGTCGTATGCATGTCTGAAATGTAAGCAAAGCGTTCGTTATTTTACCTAACAAAGCTCCCCATCGAACGGCCGTGTTTCAAAGCGAGAACTTCTTCGAGTAGCTTTTGAAAATTCTATGGAAACAGCCAGTCTCGTCGCTTGATCACTCAAATCGACATCTATCGCGACTTTAGTTATTCTATCCTCTGTCAAATTCATTGTTCGAGTGCTCGGAGAGACGCGAGAGAGATTCCGTTCGACTGAGTTACGGCTATAATCACCTGAAGAGGATTTCGCTCGGTATCCGCGCGCGAAGAATTCCGACGAGGTCAAACAATGCGATAGCGAGACAAGTGGCCGTGGGGGATAATTCGGTCGACACCTTTCTGGATCTCTATCGATGGCTAATTACGTGATTCGATGGTCCCCGAACGAACTTCTGTATCCATTGGCGAATAAGAGATATACGCGGTTCGTCGAAAACACAATGAGTGCAACGACGACCTCGTCATATTCACGATGCTAATTAACGACAGCGGGATTAATGAGTGTCACCTAGATAAAAAGTTTCGTTTTTTTTTTTTTTTACGCAGCTTTGACGAACGATCGAACGATACTTTCGTCTTGCATTGTATCGACGTTTCTTAATTGGAGTGTCGGATACGAAATTCTCCCGGGAACGTTGGCAATTAAAATAACCCGTTTTCGTTCGATTCCACTCGCGAAAATCAGGCGACTGTGCGGACTTAATAATAAATTGTGGAGCGATGAAGGACCAGAAGGCTGACACTCGAAGAGAAATTTCATTTGCACCCTGTAGCGTGTTAGGAGGGACACTCGTTCGGAGAGTGTACTTTTGACGATCTTTTATATATCTCCTCTCATATCGATAGACCCCAGGAACCCACAGAACCGTTTAATTATAACGCGTACCACAAGTAACCTATTCACAAGTGTTTGACTTGTTAAAATTTCATCGGCATTGTTGCAATTAATTCCTCAGTCCATCTTCGGCGTCTGAGATTGCGTCGAACGAATTGGGATCGTGGAGCATTATCCCTGTTTTAGTAGCCAACCAGAGGCACGGTAAGCGCTAATTGACACCCGTCGACCACATTTTCCAGGCCGCAACCCTCGAATGGACGGAATGGCACGCCAATTCTCCCTTTCGTGACCTTCTTTCATAAAGTAACCTCATTAACTATTTTACAACCGACGAAGTTAAGGTCGCGTTTTACCAACGATGCCTATAATGGTCAGCAGTTCACTCGATAGTTAATCCAGTATTCGTGACAGGTCTGTGTAACGCGCGGGACAGCTCGGGATTCGTTTACTCGGGGCTCGCCAATTTAACGAGAAAAAGTTCAAAAACGTTTTCACGCGTTACAGATCAAAGTTCAAATTTCATTGTTCCCCGCGCAACTAATAACATTGTTTTCCACTTCTGCATTACGCTGTTGGCTCAAAGGGTGCCCAGAACGTTTTTGCGAAAATTTTGTTTGCATATTGCGACAATCGGTTTTCAATCGTTTAACCTTTTCTTTTTTTTTTTTTTTTTAATTGATATAAGCTTGTGTTCGTGATAGTAGAAAGGATGTTTCGTAATTGGATCGGAACATATTGTAATAAACGAGAACAAAATTACAGATATAGGAAAAATTTAAACGAAGGTAAAATGGAAAAGGGGATGTTCTACTTCCGTGGTGAAATTGTCAAAAGATTTTCGAGGGAAAACTTTCCTGTTCGTGATCTATCTTTTATTAGTTCGCCGAGTAAGACGTAACTTCGGAGAACCAAAGCTTGGAACATAAATTTGAATATTTCCCGTAAAAAGTCTGACCTTAATATGAAGTTTGAAAACAAAATTAAGGAAGAAGTATCGACGATTCGAAGCATCCTAGATACAATGGTTGTCTTCATTTATCATCATCGTGGGCAAGCCCTCCGCGCTTCCTCCTCGTGCCATTGTTTCGACTCGCTCTCGGTTTACACAAAACGCTTTGAAATTAATTAAAAATCACGTTAACCCATTCATCCACGTCTTTGAACTTTATTTCATTTTTCACGCGAATTTTCCCAGAGAGGCATATCCTCGATGAATGGGGGATATTCCCTGGTAACATAATTTTATCAAGAACGCTTTCACCGGTAGCTGTGGATGTTACTTTGCAATTTTTTAATGAAAATGAGTATTAAGATGAGATTAATGGATCCGAGTTCATCGTCGGTCGCTATGACGTAATCTCATGGGGCACACTATTTCGCACGAAGGAAATTACGTTCCGTACGGATTAAAAAATTATTACAGAGATTACCAATTTTAATATCGCGAAAGATTCAGTATTTTGAACAAACAGATGATTCGATTAGATATTATTGTTTAAAAACACGAATATAATTTGAAATTTGGAATCTTTATCGAATGCTTGTAGGAAATAAATTGGGTCTAATACGTCATCAAGAAAAGAAGATAAACCCCGCATAAAAAAGAATTGAATTTTCCTATTTCTTTCCCACCAGACTCTTGTTCGTCCTCGACAGATCCTCCTCCATTCAGACACCAATCTCCTTCGATTTGAACTTGAGTGATCCCCAATGAAAACAGTAATTATCCCGCAGAATAAAATCAAATTGTATTTGGGGAGGAAATCGGAGCGATCGACGAGAGATGATCGACTGGCGACGAAGGATATCGGGCCGAATTGCGTTATCGTCGATCTCGTAACGAACAGGTAATCGTGCAAGCCTGATCCATCTTAATTTCCCAGAGAAACCGTGACTAACGTAATGCCAGTCATACGAACGGTCTCCGGCATTGGGAGAACGGATGCTCTAAGATTCACGAGGCGACGATGATTGGTCGGGCATTAATTTTTCGTCGTGTTCCGATCGGGAGAAATTGCTGGGGGTTCCCTGCGGGGTGGTCGTGTCCCGTTCCAGGGTTCCACTGATTATTCGATTATCGAAATCGATTCGGAAATGACGATAAACCCTGGCCGACTGTCTCCCCTCGTGTCTGGCGATGTTTTGAAATTTCCCTGTGATTACTTCGGCTCGCGTGGCCTCCTTCGTTTATCTGCGAACGCGAACCGGTGGGTGTAGACCAGCGCCTCTCAACCCTTTGCCATCGATCATTTGTAATTATACCGTGGATATATGTAACGATGCCCTGTAGTATTGTTACAATTTGAATATTGGTAATAATAGCTTGTAGTATTATTATAATATGAGTATGAGTAACGACACTCTAGAGTATCGATATAATACGAATGCTAATAATAATAACCTGCAGTGTTATTATAATATGAATATAAGCAATAATACCCTATAGTATTATTACAATACTTTAGTCATATTTTTCCTGTCTCCCCGAGAAAATTGTTATCTCTCTTCTCTTTACGTTTATTACCCTCCTCACTGAAATACAGTGTGACTACTGAATTTGCCACCTCGATGTGGACTAGGTTGAAGACCGCTGGCGCAGACGACGTAACCGCGTATCAAATACGAAGTTACGCGCCATCACCGGATATAAATTCGCTCCGCCTCGGTATCGAGTGGTGGGCTTAATTTGATTGCTTTCTCCGCGAGGTGTGTTCGATTGCGCGGGTAACTTCGTTCCTTTTGTTTCTGAAACACGTCGCGCGGCCTTTGACATGTTTATAACGTCCTTTCCGTGGCGTCGTGGTCGCGAAATCTAATTTAAGTAACGCGAATATGTCGAACGGATGACGTCATTCACGCCTTCGGCTTCCTCCTTTTTCGCCCTTTCTTGCCGGCGCGTCGCGCGAAACTTCAACGTGCCAGAAGTTCGTTTCATCGATCGGGCTCCACTTCTGAAGTGTGTAATTCACGTCATTAGTAACGAGTCAGTCATTAATTATGTCAAGAGCCCCGCCACACGGGGATCCTCTGCCCCCAGCGGCCTCTCCCGGCTGTTTCTACTTTTTCGGTCGCTAGTACATCAATGCTGCTGATTTGATGAAAAACCGTTGTTTCGTCGCGAGAAATAGCGAAACTGGTCGCGAAGTCTAATGCGATTGTTCGAAGAATTTATGAACCCTATTGTTTCATTTCAACACATTTTTTAAATCGAAAGAATCAAAAATGTACTCAAAGAGCGAAATGGAACGAACGATTGATGGTACAAAACTATTTCCTCTGTGTGCGCTTCGTTTCGTCAGCTGACCGTTTTAGCATCTAATCGCGATAACAGCCGACTGGAATCGCCAGTGAAATCTCGTTGAAAAAGGAACAGTGTCGGAGTCGGATCGAGAATGACCGTGGAGACAGCACATATCCATAGTTACACGTCGAGTTTAATCATGCTAAGTGCGCCACGTATCCCGTTCGGTCTTATCGGCTTACGATCTATCCTAACAAAACTGGGAAACCATTGGATCGGTATAAACGCCTCTATCCACGGAAATTCTCGTCCCCGTATGTACAATGCTAACCGGAATTTCGTAATTTTCTCCAAGAATTGTTGTAATCCGTTCGCTTTGTGCGGCTTAGTCTACGCGAGAATCAAATTATTTGCTTTACGTTATTACAATTTCGTCCTGCTCATCCCTTACGAGCCATTTGCTTTGTTTGTTTCAGGTAAATATTTCCGCGACTCTCTCGTTGTTCCTGGTGGTAGCGTAAGTTGACTTTGTCGGGGTATTTCGTGAGTAAATTTTATTGATGAAATATTGTTCAGTTATGAAATACGCGAACCTTTCAATATTAACTTTTCCCGTCTTGAACAAAGGTTTCTTGGAATAATACGACCAATCTATATTTATGAAATTATTCTACGAAGTCATGAACTCCCAGAGCAAACGTAACATAAGCCAAGGTAATTCCAAAAGTAAGCAAATCCACCTTCGTCGCCAGACCGCGATTTCACGGTACACGGTCAACCTTGATTGAAACTCTTCGACCAATTTAATATTCCACCATTTAAAATTTTAAAAGACGAATTTAAACAAAATAATGGAAATAGAGAGTTCGATATGATCGTATATAGAAAGAATTACATATGAATGTTAAAAATGGTTTTGGCCTTCTTCTATAAAATGGCAATTAGTTAATCGCGTGCAATCCAAAATTGTAACAAATATCAAAAACATTTCGATTGTTGAAATTCTCAAATGCTCACGTAACAATTGGACAAACGATCCCAGGCAGACTGGGAGCCCAGAATTCAGTATCCGAGAGTAACATTAATCCCACAAGTAGCGGTGTCCCGAACACTCGATAACGGTCGCAGCAAGAAATTGCTACTGTCTCTATTGTACCGGTTAGTGGCACGGGATGAACTGCACCAGCAAAACCTGATACATCCCTCCCGTAGCCGATAGCAGCTACCCTCTCTATCTCGGCCTTAGATAAGGCCATTCGCGTCCAAAAAGGGAACCAGTCGGAGAGGAGGTCGTCTTTGTCGTTTGTCGTAAGCGGCTCAGAGGGAAACGGACTTTTTCCCCAGGACGGAAAGTGGCTGGTCGCCAGCGGCGAGCTTAGTCTGAACGTACAGCGGAAATTTTGGATTACGGTCCCTTAACAACAGGATTTTTTCCCCCTCGCGCGAAGGGTCGACGGTTTCTGCTTCCTACGGGCGATTCCGCTCGTCGAATCCTCCACGACCCTTGGCGTTGCGCGTTCATGCGAGTCGCGCACGGGGCTCTATACGCGACGATAGTGCGCCACCAGGGACGTTTTCAGGACTCCTCCAATTTCCGAAAACAGTCGAGGCAGACTGGGGTTGAGTTTGCTCGCGAATTTATCACCGAGACGTTCGCGAAATTTCGTTTCGCACCCCTGGTATCACGTGGAAGGCAATACTTGACACGCGTGGGAGGCTCGTCTTGTGTAAATGACGCGTTTGCACGCTTCGATCAATATTATTAGGTCGTCCTAACAGTTCGTGCCACTTGTACTTCCGCTACTCGAATTAATATGTGAAACATACTCTTGAGTGTTACAAATAATTTATCGAGGACCAATGACGAATCGTGTTAAAGCTCACAGGAGTTAACTAATCTTTCGCTGGCTTCCTTGTCAGGAACAGCCCTGCACGCAGTCGGAAAGACGACATTACGTAGGCGCCTCGACACTTGCAGCGATTCTGCAGTTCAGCAGCTTTTCTTGCCTTGCCTTGCCTTACCCGTCCGCCCTTCCAGTGCAAGGGCATCGAGATCGCGACTGACTCTAGGCGAGCTGTCTTTATTTATACCGACCTTCCTGGAAATTCTCTTGTTCCTCTGTCGCGCTTCCGACGCCGTCACGGAAACACCGTTTGCGTCGCGCCCCAAGAAATCGTGTATTTGGAATAAATGCTCGAATTTCCTGTCACGATGACGGCTCTGCCCGATACGCGAAATACAAGTTGCAACGTCTCGCCGGAACGTCGATAGAAATATTGGCAAGAAAGAGTGACATCGTTAACAATAGAGAGCCACGTTATTCTGTTACTTCTGACGCGATGCTTCTTTGACCCATTTGCGACTGTCTTGAGCATTTCTGTACTTACTGGGAAATTGCATTTTCATTGGTTTCATTGTATTTTAGGATTCGGTATTTCCTCTCTGAAGTTTAGAGAGGAGTTATTTCTATCTGTTTGATTTTATACACAAAATCTTTTTTCTTACGCTTACTTCTTTACAAAAAATGACTTCTCTCATTTTATTATAATAATATCTATCTGAATGTAAATTTCCCAATGAATCTCGTTTCACGATCAAACTTTTCCATCGTTCCTCGTTATCGACTGCCAAAGGAACGGGCCGAATGAATTTCGTCGAACGCTGGATAAGTAAAAAGGGAAGAATCGTAATGGATCTTTATCATGGATCCGCTTATCAAGAGAAATACCTTCATTGAGCTCTGGGGCGCTGTTTATCCTATCGTGGGGCAGCCCGACCGCGTTCTCCGCTGAATAAAGCGAGGGTTGGCATAACAGCTGACTACTCGCATTATCCCTCGACTGTAATTCGCATACAAGCCATAACTGAAAGTGGCGCGTTCGCTTCCCCCGCACGACAAACATATTAAATGACGTTGAATTGGCCCGTGATACTGGGACCGATTACCAACCCTCTCTTGAACGATACAGACGTCATTTCGTTTGATGGACTCCCGGGACGCTGAATAGGTGAATCTGTGTCGCTCCATTGTCCTGCTCGACTAAATATCTCTGACAGATACAGCGCGACTCCGTGACCTACGTGTTGCAACTTCTGTAATTCAATTAACACGTTCGTCCCAAGAATCCACTGTTTTCTTTCTGTTCGCTTTGTATAGCATTTCTCCAAGGTAAATAGTTGTCCTCGAAAAATAGACGCAGTAATTGCCAAAGTGATGAACTCTAAGTGACACATAGATATCAGGGTGTTACGAGATCCAATGACCAGGCATCGAGTATCCCAACATCTTTCAAATTGATTTCCACATTGTTGCGATAATTAGGACTCATTAATTTTCATATTTCTGGAGCCGACTTCTTCTTGCAACGTCGTAACACTTGGATATAAATTACCCAACGCCGGTGCCAGCTGTTGAATGATTCGCCTAATGCCCCGTGAAATTCTGCGAATACTTTAACGTCGTCTGTTACGATAGAAAAGTTTTGCAAAACTCCGGCAACCCGCGCTGGTGCAACGAGAGAATGGCTCTTCTAAATTGTAAATACTTTCCGAACATTTTCTAACACGTGACGTGCGTTTGATGCATCAAAACCGAACGTAATATACTGTCCACTTATATACATTGCATGAACATTCTATGCAGATAATAGTTGCAACCCGCGTACTAGCCATAAAACGGAGATAACCTTTCTCGTCCAAGTAACTTCTCTGATTAAATTCAAATCATCAACCGCTGTCTTGTCGCGGGACGAGAATAAAAATTACGAACTTCGCACGTGACAGAGAAATTTCAGGTATTTTTAGAGAAGAAGACGCTTATTCCAGAAATAATTTATTCCCCAACCGCGAGGTTGAAGTTGGATTGACCTGCACTGTACCTTCGTGTCTGATTAATTACAGCAATCGTGTACCGAAAACTTCGTACCTTTTATTCTTAGAGTATTCGCGAACGGTGGATGAAAAGTGAGAAAGTTAGACTGCCCGAAGCAGTAAATTGAGTTTCGTGTTTATTCGCGACTTATACTGTGTTCAATTTCGTGATAAATTGGGCCAGCGTCGGGAAACAAAATAGGTTTCGTTTTTTCTCGCCGAGGGATTTCCATTTTTTTTTTTATTGTCATTTCGTTTAATTTCAATACAAATCAAGCACGGACAATTCCATTTCCTTTTATTTGTGCGATTGTTAAAAAGTTTGGAAAGAATATCATTGGAACGTGTTCTTCTTGGATAATATTGGATAATATTCTTTTTCTCTAACTCGTTATTTGATATTCCCCATCCAGATTAGAATTTCCTGATAGAGACCTAATCTCTTTCCGTCACGATATCGAACACGTTGCACATTTGAAGATAGTGAGGTAAAAATCTGGCTGAAGACGATTTTATTCTAATCGTTCGGGAGAGTTTCGAAATAGTCCCGGTTAAAGGTCAGCTACAGGCGAGCCATGGTAGTAATTAGCTGAAAGCGACCTGGATATTCCACAGTACTTATTCTAAGCCACTTAAACAACGGTTTCGTGCAGTCGACGGTGGACCTTTCTGCGGTTCTGAGTAGGGATTCGAAGGTTTTTGGGAGTCGTGCCCGGATCCTGTAGGATTTAGTGCCGTGTACCATTCGCTGAAGTGTCCTTCGAGTCGGTTCCACGTATATCGCCAGGGCGAACCGTATAGTAACGTCTCGTGTCAGCTCCGCATAATCCCGGGATCTGGAGGTGCCACGGTTAGGAAACACGATCGAACGTGCTCCCACCTCCTTCCTTCTCTCGTCCTTCCACCCAAGGCGGAAACGGTTCTGTGAACAAGGCGAAATACTGTCCGATCTCCAGGTCCCGAACATCTCTCCGGTTTATGTCATCTGGAATGGTCTCAGGCTTCTCACGGAGCTAGTTCCCGGGTGTTTCCACTTTTTTTTTCGGAAAATTCCCACGAGTTTTGCGGCTCCTTGTCGCGCAGGTATTACACCGGGGAACGGTTTGCACGCCGAACCGAGTTCCGTGGGAATGAATAAATCTGAGGATGAGTACGTTCTTGATACGTTGCTTGAAAATTCGAAGGATATTAAGTTGTTCCGATATCGCTCGCAGGATTCTCTACTTTCTCAACATTAAAATCAAGCATAGAGAGCCCATTGGGTGGTTGCTTTAATAGAAAGAATTCGATTTCGCAATTAGTGGAAAGACCTAATAGAAAACATAGGGACGTGTCGGTTTATCGGAATCGCATTATCACTTTGAACGCGTTTAATTCTAAGAGAGACGAACAATGCGATTATGTGAAGCATTTAACGCACACGTACGCGCGCACATGCCGAACGAACGTGTTCGAGTTGCTAGTTGCCGAAACTTTTTCGAGCAGTTAACGCGGTTTAACTTCCATATCGTTAATAAGCAGTATCCACGCCACTGGCGGGCTCTTGCGAAACAGCGCGACGTAACGGAGCGTTAAATCAAATTAATTGCAGACGTAGCCAGCATTAACCTTATCCAATAGGAAAATTGTAGCGAAATATGTGCCATGGCCTGGAATAAGTTTTTCAATAAATAAGGAAACAATTCTACGATTAAAAATAAATTGAAAATATCAACTCAGACCTTTTGTACGTGTCCCCGTTTTCGAGAAAATCGATCGTGAAATTTATTTGGGGCACATGCACGATTTATTCCAATTTGGTTTAATCGATCTTTAAATAGACGTCTGTTACTTCTGTGCATAGATGACGTTTGGAAACAGTAACTTATAATTAGAAATAGAATAGGCAAAATTAACTTGGTGTGATTTGAAACAGTTAAAGTAGCTTCATTGATTAGGCGTGTACATGCCTAAGACTTATTTCATGCTTTCGACTTGTTTTTTTATTTAAATTTAAATTTTATTTTATTTTTGTTCAAAGGTATAGGAAGATGAACCAAAATTCAAAGTGGGAGTCGAGATTAAAATTAAGTGCAACAGTTTTGAAAGAAGGAAATTATGTCGAATTAAGGATTTTGTTCACCGACAGAAAAAAAAAAGAAAATGAGAGCGCGGAGCTAAGTGAAACGATTGTTGTGTTGGTTTAACAACGTCGCGCCAGAAAAATGAGCATCATCGACGTCAAAACCGACGTCGGCGACACCGGCGTTGGCGACAAGTGGCATCAACGACGACTTTTCCGGTCCTTTGAGCTGCTAACTTCCGCAGCTTCTAGGCATGGAAAAAATGTTAATTTCCTGACAGCTTGCAACTCGTCGACCGCTGAAACGTTCACTTGACATTTCCCACCGCTGGGACGAATAATCCTCCATTACTCGCTAATTTAACAATTTCGTTGTGAAGTGCAGCCTAACATTAAACATCCAACGTTTCGTTACATTATATTTGGTACGTTTGAACATTTCGAATCTTTTTTATGTAGTCAAACGACACGGAAACAGATAACTTGGTCTTCTATAACTGAACGAAATAACTGTAGAAACATTATAAAAGCCGCTGGAAACACGCGCCATGAAGCACGTGACCCATGTATCTTCCAACTCGATTTCCTCGAAAACGAACGTCCGTACAAAAAATTTCATTGCATGCTTTTTACTTGTTTTTTTTTTCATGCAAAACCAGAGCTGACCCAACTAGTGGCCATTTATTACAAAATACTCTGGATTTATCTACCCTCAAACTAAATTCCTCCAGGGTCATCGAAAGTGCGTAGAGGTTATATCAGGGTGACCACATAACGCATTAGGGTCGTTACGTGCTCCTTAAATATTGAAAACCTCTCGTTCTGCACCAGGGAAGCGTGACGCGGAGAGCGGAAGCAGAAGGTGCGACTCGCGCGGTTGACGTTTAATCGCCTGACGTTTCATCGTACGTCGAATGGGGCAACGATGCGGTTGGATGCACGCGGAAGAGAAACAGGATAGCCCACGATCGAGCTGTGTGCGTGTACGTGTCTATGTGCGTGCTCCAGATTCGCGACACGGCCGTCCCGAAGGTGGCACGACCGAATTTCAATTTGGCTGAGCATTTCAGTCACGTGTAGAGCCCCCGTTGCTCAGGGACTATTTCCTTCGAAACCATGAATAATTCCGTGGGTCTAAAGACGGTCGTCGACGATGCAACAGCCAACCCGTGTAATCCGCACGACAAATATTTCCGCGCGGTTGATATCGGTTAATATCGGACGCTGCGTCAACTGCTTCGCGTTTTGGCCTCCGGGTGATCAGCCTTCTCTCTCTCTCTACCTTTCTTCGGTGCTCCAGGGGTGAGCATTTAATTTATTCGCGCGTACGCGCGATTTGTCGCAGTGTACAGACCCCCTGGGAACGATCTCCGACCGCATGGAATTTAATAACAGCGGCGAGGTTTTTCCTGGATTTTTGCTGGATCTCGTCTCTCCTCGGTGAGCTCTGACGAAATATTTAACGACGCGCGCTACCAGCGATTCTCTGCGGCCTTCTTTTCTGTTTATTGCGCTTGTTAATTTATCCCCCGGGGCGAGGGAGGGGGGCGTGTTTAGGAGAACACCTGTCAGTTTCGTTTTGAAAGATTTGGTTTCCCTTTGCCTTTGGATATTTTGTGTACGAAATTGCTGCAAATTTGTTCGTTTAATTGCACATTTTATAGTAGAATATTTCGAGAATACGGTGGTAATTAACCTACATTTTCCTATATTTTCTTCCGTTATGATGAACGGTTCAACTTTTACGCGATCGTGTAGTAGATCAAAGAAATTCATCGATGACGAAGTTTAAAGGTAAAAAATTCCGTGTCTCTGTTTTCTGTTAGAACTTTATAACCTAACGACCGTCCTTATTCCGTAACTTTCTCAACGAAATATTGTGTTTGAAGGTTCGAAGAAAATCCAGGCTTCTATCAGGATCGGTAAATTTCCTGTCAGCAAAAGGAAAGGAACCATAAATGTGCTATGTAGAAGAGATAGCGAGGAAGGCAGCGAAGAAAATAGGCGACGTTGAAAATGGCGAGAAAAAGCGAAGGGTATTTGCACGTTAGTGACACAAGCGCAGATTAGAAGAGAGAGGTAGAATGTCTGCCGAGCCTCTCTAAAACGTGACGCGTATATTCGAAGAATGTAGGTTAATTACACCATCCGTGATCCTGGAGGACATAAAAATTAATAATTCCTTCCTTCCGCGTGGGGTGAGTTACTCGCAGGTTAATTTCGGATTTATCAGATTAGATAAAGAGCATAACTCGTTCTTTTTCACAAACTGGAATCATCAATCGTCGTGTGAGACAATCTCGTTATTATTTCTAATTATCTCTGCTTCATTCGAAAGTACTACCATTTTATATTCCTTTAAACTAAAATTACAAGCAATAAATCAACGAGCAAAATTAATACATTAACTGCAGCACCTCGACCGACCAAGACCGTCGCGCGTCGCGGTGACGCTGAAAGCTGACGTTCCAACGGATCTGAATTCAGCCAACAATTGTTCCAATTAAACGCGTAAGTCCTCTGTCGGTCTGACGTTAACAGAAGAGCTGGACGTCAAAAGTTATAATACCGTTCCCGCGATTCCCGTTTTTCCTCCGTACCGAATCGCCGTCGTTGTGGAAATTTCCGCCGCGCGACTGGTTCAAAATTCGAGGGGTAAAATGTAAAAAAAAAAAAATAAGTAGAAACGGAAGAAAATCGCGGAAATTAATTAGAAGGGTTAACAGCGCAGTAGCCGACCAATTTTTCCGCGGGCGCGGGCGAGGAACGGACAGGTTGGTCGTGCCCAATCGCGCTGACTCCGGCAGACGACGTAATCACTCCGTTTGTCAGCGGTGACGAATGAATGTCGCTAATTAGCGAATACTCTCCGAGGCACAGGCGCGAATACCAATTCGCCGAGGGGTGGTCTCGGGGTGTGCGGGCGCATTGAAATACCACTGGGCGCGATTTTAAAACGCGGAAAAAGCCCACGAGCCGGCACGGCGTCTGCGCTGAAAGCGCGAACGGATTCGTCCCAGGAATTACGCGAACCGATATTGCGTGGTTCGTCGTCTGCGAACACAAACACCACCACCACCCCCTTCCCCTCAAGGGGTTGATTGGTGGAGTGCCATTTGTCAAGGAGAGGCAAGAAACGGGTGGAATTCCGCTTCGTTCGTCACTGGCTGAGCGCGGGAGGGTTAATTGAAAGCATCCCCGAAGTGCCTCGGCTGCCGTATGGGCTTCGGTAAATCAATCGATACTAATACGCTCCCCGTCCCCTTGATGGCGAAACTTTGTCCCACGTATTACGTATATTTTATGCAGGCTGCTACCAGAGGAAACGGTTGCACTTTGTGGATAGAACCTGCTTCGAATTATTATTCGAACAATGAGGTCCTGGTGGAATTCCGTGGCCCAAGGTTCCGCAGTTAATACTGTTACGGACTTCTGAGTGTAAGTTCCGCGGGGGTGGTGCTCTTGGACGAGTCTTCAGTCCCTTTGTGCGAACCTCGGTTTCGGAGAAGTGCGACGAGTTTTGTTGGGTGCACGGTACGCGTTCGCGAGTCTTGAAGTTCATTGAAATTATCGATTTAGTACATTTGTTTGCATTATATTATGTAATAGAAATAGTAATAATTAACAAGCAGTTGCATTGTTAACCAAGTGCGAACGTTCGAAATATCGAGACGTGATGTATAATTGTCAGTAAAGAAGAAAATAGTAGTATGCCGCTACCACCGATAAATAAACCACAACAGATACCACAGATTTTCGATCAACGAAGCTGCTCGTGATGCCTTAACTTTATGTATCGTTTATGAACGTTTGTGAATTCTGTGGATTCTTTGGTGAGCGATGTTCACCGCAGGGTGACAAGTCGGAAACGATGAAAGAAGGCGAGCGTGCAACCACCACGATACAGGCTCTGTCTTTACTGGCACTTTTTATTCATTTCGTTCGTTTTACGAGCGATAAAATGCCTGACAGCCTGTAACGTCGCTAGACTACGAACTCATTCGCGACGAACCTGACCGCGTTTAAGGTCAAGTTTTAAAAGGTTCGCTTGGTTCGTTCCCTCCCTGGCCACGTCTGGAATTTATTATCCATATTCGCCGAACGACGTTCCTGTTTATTGTGCGGTTTTGCGGGTAAACAGTTGGACGATTCTAAGATTACGCACTGCTGGAAGGAGAGTGCTTGATTACACGTGGCATTTTCTTCTTCTATGTTAAACATACGAAGACTTTTGGAGTCTGGATAAAAATTGAAGCAAGTTCAAAAAATTGAATTTGCTTGTACGAGATTTATCCGTCGAGTGAATGTTTGATAATTTACCTCAGGTACGCTGGAAGTTCATCGGTGGGTATTATCGTGCTTAAAGGATCGTATCACCCAAAGGGGTTGTTATCATCCTCGCCCCATCTCCCTCCCGAGTACATCAGCAGAGACGTTAACGACCACCCTTAACGTCACCTTAAGCCACGTTTTTAATCAGCGCTCGTTCCCCCTACTAACGGCGTGAATATCCATGGGGGCGAACGCAATTCTATAAGCGGCACTTCGTAAAAATTGTTACCGCGTTTTGATAAAACTTGGTATTAATTACCGCAACAGGTGTTGTTTCCACTCGTCGACGTTGCTCGCGTTTCCACAGGCAACAAATATCGGAGGAAGAGTCATTTGCATACAATTCGACCTATTGTTCCATCCAAAAAAAAAAAAAAAAAAGAAAAAAATACGATCAGAGAAAAATAAATCCTATCCTCTATAGGTGCGTCGAAACAATTGATGAAACCGCACGATGAAAATTGTTATTAGTAAAAACGGCTCGAATGGTTCGATGCAGCCAGAAGTGCGGTTTTCAGTTAGTGTGGTTGTGTCAATTATTCGTGGTATTCCTTTGCATGCAATAATGGTTGAAACGGTCACTGGCAACTTTGATTTAGCTGACGTTATGGTTACAGAAATCGTTTGCAAATTACATTCCAGTAAAATGATATTCCCTGAACCATGTGCGTATAATTCGCGGGGCGGATTTATTTACGTCGGATGCGCTCGAAGCTTCGACAATAAAATTAATTAATTACGTTTACCACGCTTACTTTTTGCCAACTCGATCATACAGCTCGATCTGCGAACACGTATCCCCCGTCTCTTCTTCTCGATCATATCTCGTGTTTCTCGCAGTGCCAGGGCACAATGCGTAATAAGTACATAGCCGGGAAGGAGAATGGCAGAGGAAAGGAGGGGCGACACGGGGGGCGGCATTGATTCGGCGGGCAATTAAGCTCAGATTACACTGGATAGGCCGTACTATATGCCCAGGGGCTAAATGGATATACATAGCTGAGATTACTGCGGCTACTATGGCCTAATGTAATGCCGCCCTACGGGCTGTTACAGCGATGCTGGTAGGAAGATGCTTACAAGAGAGGTCGACGGCGAAAGAGAAGAGGGAGAACGGGGGATGCAAGAATGGGCGGGAATGGAAAGCGGCGGAGAGGGAGAAAGGCACAGAGGGTTAACGGGAAAGGTAGAGAGAGGCACCTGGTGGAACAACAGGCGTTTCGTGTCGTATCGACGAAACGGTTGCAGCGTCCTTCTGTTACATGGATATCTTCGCAAACGGCGGAGCCCCGTAAGCGCGGGAATTATGCGACCGGTTTATTGCGTGCACCAATCATAATCCCAGCCTCCCTGGTCCCGTTTTAATCGTTTTCGATGGAACGAAAAACACCGTCCATGCATCGGCGTCGCTGATTTACAGGGACAGAGGGGTTGGGGTGGGCCGCGGGTTACGGTTGGGAGGCAGTAATCTAGCGGCGGCGTAGTTACAGCGACCGAGTAATTAATAATCGACGGTGCTTAGGCGCACGCTTTTATTCGATACTCCCTATAATTCTTTAATATGTACGACCGTTTTATCGGGCGAACAGAAATTACCGTTGCACGGAAAAATGATCAACGCGACCGGAGGCTTTGCATCGTGTCTGTGTATTCGCGCCAATTGATAACGCAAATTACGTGAATTATGGTACCGGTATTAGCTCAGCGGCGCCGATGATCGCGAATAATAACGACGTCGATATTTTCGCGGTTTAACCAGGGCCGAGCGCCGCTTGCGGCGAGATTATACGAGTAATAGCATTCGGACGGACGGGAAACTAACACTCCGAGAGCACGAGAGGAAACAAGGCAGTCAAACTAAATGAGTAACGCGATAACGATAAATGAATAAATAAAGTGAAACGGTAAAAAGGGAGGAGAGATGGATCGAAGATGGAAGAAGAGCGAAGGGAGAAACCGGTGGGTAGCCGATTTCATCGATGGACACATTGTGCGGCGTAACGGAGTCTGCGGGTAACGGCCCTTGGTTTTTATTGTGCCAGAGGAAGGATATCCGTATGACTTACAGCAGTCACGACGATAACGCGAGAAAAATGACGACGAGCAAGGCAGACACGACAAAAAGGAAACAGGAAGGCGAAACGAACCGACGGAGGGGGGTTGCAGGATGGGGCTCGGAAGGAGGGTTAACTCGCGGCATCAGTCGACTTCGGGAAGGCTCTGGAAAGCAGCAATGTGGGGCATAAACCGCTATCAGGGACTATAACCATCCACGCCATAAACCTCAGCCTCAGCCCCGTAACGAGAATAATGCGTGCTGCTAGAGTATCCGCCTCTATTACGTTCGAAATCCCCCACGGACTTGGCCTCCACCCGCAAAACCGCTTCCTCATCGCTCTCACGCACGTGATACTTCTTTCTTTGTTTGCCGCTTCTTGCGGGGAGATCATTATCCTTTTCGACGGTTTCTTTCCGCTCTGTCTTTGGGCGTAGACAGTGGCAGGGGAGGAAATTAGAAATTTCTAATGGAAGACGTCGTTCCCGTCGGACGTTCAAGTTGTGTAGAAATAGTAAAGTTTCTCCTGTTTGAGCGTTATTGAAAACACAAATATATACTACAACGACTCAATTTTAAACAAATTTGAAAATTTCTTACGTGGTTATTATAGAATCCACTCGAGGCCCTTCATGCTTCACTGACGAACTATAAAGTGACCTAATATTCTTAAATTTTGTTAAAAATTGTGCAAGACTGCACCATAAAGTCGCCTTTTGACTATATCTCGCGCTGTATCCATTAGATATTAACCTGGAAGACAACCGGTGGACCCTTTCACGGCGTCGTTGCTCACTATCTCTGATTGGTAAAACAGCGCTACGCGAGCTTCGAGTGAACAACTCTCGGAATGCCCCCCCTCGCTTTTCCTCTGAAAGACCAGAGACGATCGAACGCAGGAAAGAAAAAGGAGGAAAGAAAATCCTCGCTACCGCCGACCGATAATTGAACCCAGTGTTCGGTTCTCTACCCCCACCCCTTTCACTTTCCAACTCCTTTTCCGAGCCCTCGTCCCTTTTTCTTCTTCGCTGTAGTCCCTCCCCCATGCTGTAATCGAGTTATATGGCACTACGTTCGATTCGCGATCCGCCTCGTGAAAACCAGCAAGTTTTTCACTGCGCGAGACTACCGGTAATGCTTGGACGATAAAGGCCAGCTCGATGGCGAGGGCCGGGCGGATTGGAAAGAGGGACGCAGGAAAGTACGAAGGCAATCTCGTGATGCTGCAAGAAAATACGCATACCGTGGATAACCTTCGCTGATAAATCCGATGAACCGAAGCGAGACGATCAATCACGAGACGTCGCGCTTTTAGGAGACTCGAGCTGCAATTGTAATGTCTTTCTCCTCTTAGTCTTTTTCTGGAAGAGGAAAGCGCGAGAGCGGAGGAATTAATGTATAGTACAAGTTGTTTGCTGTGGGTGAAGAGTTGTGGTATAGTCCGTTTCAAAAGATCAATACAAATGTGTATACGTGTCCTGTCATTGATCATAGGATCACTTTTGTCGAGTTCCTCTTTTCTTTTCTTCCAACGCACGAATCTCTTCGTAATAATAAAAAAATAATTCCAAGGTTGTTGCTAAAAGTAACATCACCCGCGTCAAGACTTTTCACGCGGCACTTCTCCCCGTTTCGCTTCCAGAATTTCGGCTCGTATTCCAATTCCGACACCGACGACAAGTCGAAGAACACTTGAACTTTCTAACGTAAAATGCAAGGAGCGATATTACGAGGTAAGACTACGGCCACTCTTTCTCCGCGGTCCGATACGATAAAACTTGGACTATAAATCAAAGCTTGGCCCGGTGCACGGACCCGGGGAAACTCGGATTCTCACATATTTTATTGTTTCATAATAAAAGTTCGCTGCCGTGCCGATAGGAAAGCGAGGGAAACCGGAGTTTGGCGGCCAGGGGGTAGGGATCGGAAAAACCGAGGGAAGAAAAAGGGTAAGGAGAGGTCCGCGCGATAAAGGGTCACGGTGGTCGGGGGTTTACGATCTTACAAATCTGACGGAAAGATACTCCCGCTGATTTTCGTCCCTATTCAGCTCTTTTTATGGAGATCCCATCCCGTCGTGCGACGGCGGAAAAGTTCGCGGGGCATTGCGCCGTCGATTTTCTCATAAGAAAACGAATCGACCGTTCGGGAAAGCGTTGAACTATCGGGAAACTGGCGGGTCGCGTTGTTTTATCGGGGATCACGCGATTTATGAATCGGAAAATGCGGACGTTGCTGTAACGGTTTTTAATTCTCGCGAGAAATTTCTGATTTATTGGCCGCGCGTGAGTTGAATTTATCGCTCCTTCGTTGTTCGGGGAACTTGTTGTTCAAGAATGAGGGGATGGGGAGCTTCACTTGTTTTTCGGCCAACGGTTGCGTAAACAAAAGTGTCCGTTTGACGAACGTATATACGGTTCGATGTTTTGTGTGGGTACAATTGTATTATTATACGACGTATCTATTATACAATTTCGACAAATTTCTTCAATAGACGTACAGGACTGCCATATGGACTGAAATATTTTAAACAACCAAGACAAAAAGGGTCACCAATGGCAATAGCGAACATGCAATCACCAAGACGTTCGGTTAAATTAACAAACGAACCAGCCTTTAATTTCCTCCCTGCTTCCCGTATTTAATCGTCGTTATAACAACCCACGCGCCATTTTTTTTCCAAATATATTCCTCCCCAAGTCGCTCCCCAATTTATTCCCACCTAAAACGCGCCCTACGAAGCCAGCGTTTTTCGGCCAGGGGAGATTAACAACTGTGCGATTCGACTATCGTTAAAAATTCAAGAACACCAAAGCCCTTCCTCCTTTGCGTTCGTTACCGATTGTCACGGTTAAAATCGTTTCGCCTTTTACTCGACGAAGACACGGAATGGTTAAAACACCAAAAGGGATTTCCCTATATTCCCGTGGTTCAATTTGTCCCAACTTCGGACGACGGGGGATGCGCGGGCGCGCTACATACCTAAACCAGCCGGTACATATGTACGCGGACCCTCGCAGCCATCGCTACCAAATTCGCAGCCGACTCCGCTACCAGCGGTAGTAATTGCAGCGTAAACATTTCCCCGGGCGCTGATTGCGAGACTCATTATTTCGGGGAACCTCCAAATCGAGAATCGCGCTCGAGATTCGACGACTCGAAGACGCGCCGCGCGCCCCAACATCCCCGCGGCTTGGCTTGATTAAGGGAGTGGGATGTCTCATTATTGCTCATAATCAACGCGCTACAATGGGAAGAGACACGCCGAGCAAGAAGATATTTCTGAGAATTCGTTCGACCCATCCTGCTTAGGTTCCTTCGCATCTGTCGAGCGACTACGCCGAGTTTGAAGGGCTGCAACAAGCTTGAAAAGTGTAGTTGGATTTAGATAAATTTTTTTGTGCAACTGGATATATATTTTATGATATGATTGTTACCTGAAAGGATATAGATTAATAGAGAAGACAAATTTGTCACTTCGTATTTTCGACTTCCCTCTCTCCGTATTCGACCTCCTTCCTTCCTTCCTATAAGAAAAAAATATAAAATTGCGTCCTGAGCGTTGGATCAACGGCGTTTAATTCCATTTACAGTTTCGTTAGCGTTTTGGGGACACGCGCCGCTTACAGTGGCTTACACTTAACCCGTTTAATCTCGTTAGCAGACTCTTTCCGGCTACGTGATTTCAAAATTAAATTGACTCTTCGTTACGCGGCGCGACACGACGAAAAGGACGCTTGGGCTTTTCGAAAGCTTAACATTCTGGTTAGCCTGTGGTCCCTGAACGCTCTTTACTTATTCAGCATTTCTTGATTTTTACATTTTGCTTTCGTAATATACAGTCTGTCTAAGGCTGGCACGAGTGAAGAAGGGACATTCTTTGCGTAAAGTGAAGCAAAAATGTGGAACGAATATTTTTTAGTTTTAGGAGTATTTTATTTAAAGGGTCCATGTTTTATAAAATGGAAGGCTCAACGAAGACAACGAAATTTATCTTCTGTATTACCTATATCCGCAAGCTCTAACAGCAATTATCCCACCTAAATGTTCCTCTGGCACAATACAAGCCTCAAAGCGATCTCAATATCGCGTTCCCTGTCAACGGAAGCGAAACAACGGCGCGGAATAGACGAAATCTGCGGAACAAGAGGCGCAATTCCCTCGGTTCTGTTCGTCGCATTTCCATACCTAATGCCCGACATAATGCTAACATCGTCAACGCTCGCGCCCGGTATATACATACATCCCTATCATTTTTTAACACGAATTTCCCGAGAGGTGGCCGAATTACCCACGGCGGCCCGTATTTACCGTGCTTCCTCTGCGCTTTTCAAGAGCCACTCACCGCCACCGCAATCTTCCCTCGGTGAATCACGAGAATAACGTGAATAACGATCCACCGAGATAATAGAGGGCATCTAGCGCTGGAGGAAACGAAAGGAAAATGTTAAAAGTTATAAGCAGTTCCACGGGTCCACGCTCGAGACTCTCTATACTCGTCAGGTGTGGATAATTTGGGTATCGAGGTCTTCGAAATTTAAACTTCCAGCGCTACACGGGCTGTGAAAACTGTACACTCGTTATAAAGGGAGCCATCAACGTAACTTTGAAAAAGTAAGAAGATCTGGCAAGGCTAACAGGCAGAAAAAAATCGTGGGTATCTATCAAGAGGCTAGTTGTGTTTCGACGTGCACGCGCGGTTCTGGTTGCCACGCGGCGACTAGGAGGCCACTTTTCGGGCTGGGCTGATAATAAATTGCCACAATTTCGTGGGTAGAAATAGGACGCGGCTTACATTCGAAATGCCGGTCTGGACCTTCGTTCTACGCCGCTCTGACAAATGCGATACGTGGGTATCGCTTCGAGATCTCGCACACTTCCAAACTTTTGGAAAACGCAGGTGTGAAACAATATTCACGCACCTAAAAGAGAATATTTGAAGAGTATCCAATGCGAGGGATGAATCCTCCTCCAAACAAACTCGAATTTACCAGAGAATAGATAAGCGCGGTCATCCACAATTATCGCGAGAAATAAAGGTATTGCTAAGATAAAAGAAGAAGAGACTGAGCCGTTGGATCGTCGAAACGAGAGCCGAAGAGCAACGGCGGGAGGTCTGGTGGCGATGGTAGACGATAGCCGCTCCTAATAGAGAGGGATTCCGTTCAATTATATCTTATGGCGCCGTTCTCGACGGTAATGGCCGTGGCTGCCGCTCATCCCTGCCACGAGGGGCTACGATTTTCGACCGGAGAAGAGGTATCAGGTAGATGGAGGACCTGGTGGAGAGATCGACGGCTGGTCGGAACGGAAAAAGCGTGGGCGGAAGCCCGGTACAGGAATGATAGAGATTTATCTCGGGCAGGTGGCGTGATTTTGACCGCACAATGCGGTGTAAATAAAATTGAACGAAGACAAAAGGCCGCGCAGGGGTGGAAAAGTTTTCGTAAACTGTGGCGCAATTTGCCTAGAGGTGGCGATGGGATCCGCTCGACGCGCGAGCTTAGACTCAGTCGCGAGCTGACGGCTGATCGAAAGTTATAATTAATCGTGCCAACGTTGAACGGTTCATCGGGCAACCTGCCGGGCAGAAAACTGAGTTGCGGAAAGATTTGACTGGTTTGATGGGATTGTTGGTGCAATTAAGCACGGTCGAAAATCGAGAATACGAAACTGCACTCCGCTAATAAAGCGACTCGTTGCACGAGTCCGAGAGGTAATGTCGAAAGATCTCGTCAACTAACGCGATTCTCTCTTCCGCGTCAAAATTTCCTATTTTCAATTAAAAGACAGCCGTATCCCGGGGATGGTTGCCGGATTCACTCCACGCTCCAAAAAGTTTCGCGTTCCGAAAGTTGTTTAGCGAAGCGAGAACCTCCCCCGCGTGTTGCGCGCGATTTAGCAAATTCCTAAGTTTCTTTCTCTCGGCTCGTTTGATCGTTAGCGATGAAACATTGAAGTTTCGGCGTCAGATGAATGCATTCATAAAGCAGCTCGACTTAAAAGCACAGTTTCGCCTAATCTTCGTCTATCTCCCTCGGCTCCTGCCCCCCTTCTCGTCCCTCGCTTCCGCTCTACCCCTTTCTGACGACTTAAGTACCTCAATTTGGTTCGTTCGTTTAATCTCCTTTGCACGCGAGGAAAGGGGCTGGAAGTGGAGAGAGGGGAGGATTGGAGGTTGAAACTCTGCGAGAGAAGATGGTGGAAGCTCAGGACAGAGCCAGCAGGCTGATGCCGACGCAGAGCTGCACGCTAAGCGAATTGCAAAACGTGATAAAGTGCAGTTTGCAGTTCCGTGTATCGCTGATGAAGTCTGTCAACTGTACGGCAAAAAGGAGCCGAGTCAGGCCAAGGAGCTTACATCTAATTAACTGTGATTAATTAAATCCCTTACGCGTTCTCGCTGTTTTCCGCTGCCGGTTGCGTGAACACCCCGTCGAGCTGGAAACAAAGACTTTCCCGGTTCGGATGCGAATGTTATTGGTTACGCGATCCGCTGCTCCGGCAGAAGTTCGTTACACTTTATTCTCGACGTTTCGTGTACAGTAATTGAAAATATCGTGGAAAATAAATTTAATAAGTAAAATAATGTAATAAATATCAAGAGTAATTATGTATATATTGAAACTCTCTAAGAGTGGATTAATTAACAGAAACAGCATCGAGGAAACCTGTTCTCTGGAGTAGAAGTCCGATAAGCCGAACAATTCGAATTCAGTTTCTTTCCTCGTTTACTTAGCAAACGGGGTCGAAAATAATTAATCGGGCCACTCCATTATCGGCTATTATCAGGTCACGAAAGCCACGATGAAGCCAGAAGTTCGACGGCTCGGTGTATATAAAATAATGGAACGACATCACTCGAAACTGGGCTAAACTGCGATGAAACTTCTTTCCCATCTCGTCTTTCCCTTTGCATCCTTCCTGCCGTATAAAACTCCCATTAACGCCTTTATTAGCATTGATAATCCAACGAGTCCTAGTTTAAGCGTGCCAAAGAATTCCTTCGTAACCGCGAGAAGGTGGGCGAGAATCGAAAACTTTTCGAGCCGTTTCGTTCGACAAACTTTGCCTGCGGAGCCTCGCGATATCTGAACGCGGACGCCTCTCATAACGAGTCAACGATTTTAGCATAACATCGCCGTGGAATCCGATTATCGTTACCTTTGTTTGCAATTAACTTGTAAACTAGGTAATTTCGTAGCGTTTCGCGATCAAACGTTATTGATCGCATCGAACGATTTCGGAGCGAACTGGAAACACGCGTGACGCTGTATAACGTCTGAATATTCATGGGAAATTTTCATCCGCGCATTCCGAGGAAACGAATAACAGGGAACACGTAGACGCAACGCGAAACGCTGTTACCCGTCGACGTAAATCGCGGCGTGGGATTTTCCCGGTGTATCGAACCAGCTGTTTATTTTAATGTGCATGAATTTTAATGTTACCCTTTGCTGAATATTATCGAATTCCTAAGATAATAAATAACACATGTTCGAATTCTGACAGCTTGAAGAATTTTTTAATAACTCCTGATGGTAAACATCGAGCATCTCTTTCTTTACTACACCACCTAAATTATTAAATGTCACAAGTAATCATAAAAATTCCCAAAAAATACAATGAACAATATATATTTCTCCTTTCGTTATCCTAGATAATGCGTCATTAAATGAGTAATCATTCGACCATAGCAGCTTATTAAGCTTAATAAGCTCTGCATGGTCGAATAAATACTCATCTAATTATATTAATACTTAGCCACTAATCTTCAATACGCGCAAAGAATTAAATCTGGATTGTATATAATATGTAATAACTAGAGTGCAACTGTTTATGCATTTATGACAAATGGAAGTATGGGAAAATGCTTGAGGATATACACAAATGCCCCTACGTGTTCCGCTATATTCGATTTTCTTTCGTGCGAGAATTTTCCAAGTTATTATTTAATTCTTCCATACCGGTTTCAAAAGTTTCGCAGTTACATACTTCGGGCACGTCATGGGGAATTTCGTTCCACTGCGTAATGGTGCATTCGGTGGATTCGTGTGCAAAGTTCATACGGTACAGGTCGACGCGAAATAGCGACACAACGGTGCACGGAAGTTTCTGGACGGCCATTAGGAAGCGATGGCTCACCAAGGGAGTTCGATCGCCTCGGAACCACAGTTCCGTGGTTGCTGCTGTAAATCAACAAGTTGATATCCGTTACTTAACCCAACTGAGACCGCATCGGACGAAGTAGCGCATCCAGCGGGCAGATAATGGTCGTCGTGCGCCAATGACGAGATCAATTTTCGAATACGAATATCCAAGTCGACACCTTTCCTGATTATTGGCCATACGAAAGTCCGCGACATATTCCCTCCCTGACCATTTTCAAGCAAACAGTTCTACAGACTATGATCAATTTCGAAAGTTGGGAGAGTATAAGTATAAAGTCGTGAAAAATTATCAATAGTGTATCTAGCAAAATTCGACTACGTTGCACTGTGTTGTATTCGGTTACCAAAATGGCAATTTTTCTGTAAAAATGCACGTCGATACTTTACGTATAACTAAATTTTAGGGCATTAACTTGTTTACGCCAAGCATACCTTTATGAGTCACGAACGCTTTAAGGCTGGGTCAGGTCTGGTTAGCTTTGATTACAGTCCTTCTATTTTTGGAAACGAAGGGACAGGTGTTTACTTGCGAAGGTATATGTGAGGTTTAAAGAGCAAGCACGAACATCCCTCTAGGGTTTCAGAACTGTCCAATCAATGATTGATAGCCTCCATAGCGGTAATAACAGTAACTCGATACGATATAATTCTGTTCAATTCTATTAATAATCATGCTTTCAGATTTTGAATATCATATTCATCCTAGCAAATTAAATATCCCCACCTTTCTCTTTTCTTCGATATAATTCTGTTCAATTCTGTTAATAACCGTGCTTTCACGTTCTTAATTCCATATTTATTCTACCATTCATTTCGTCGAATACTCCATCCTCGCCGAATATTTTCATCGTTACGCGTTCCTCGCGCGGAGTGTATCGAATATAGCGAGATTGCAGAGCTGTATTAACTGAAAAGCTTGGTGAAATGATTTCACGTGTTCCCCGCGGTATTCACCTGTCAATCCGGCAACGCTGCAATCGCTGTGTGCAAATAATTGCGTAATAATTACGGTAATGCTGTTGTTATTGTAAACGGTGTCCAGATTAACGAAGAAGATTAATGGTTTCGGTTCGTTATGCAGATATTACGAACACGGGTATCGAACACTGTACGCGTTTCCGCTGATTGCCGAAGATCAAAACGCGCCGATACATAAACGCCGCGCGGCGTTTGCGTTTCACGGTGAACGCTTTCGAGCGATTTTAATAAAAGCTGAAACTCATGGGGCAGAACCCGGGCGATAGGGTTTTAATCGATTATGGATAAAGCTATACGTTCGAGGAGACCGTAAACGAGAACATCCCAACTTAGGTCACTGGCAACGTGCTTCTGACCTTTATTGGCCACTACTCCGCCGGATAAGCTCGAAGTTGCTCGGCAATAATCGTTACAGGCTGACCTTTTTCAAAACTTCTTAAAAAACCATCGTCGCCTGACGACGAACGGAATAGTCGTACCGCTGATGTCTGCCCATTTCCGTCCCATTTCACTTACTTCCAACGGAGACCAAGCTCTATCTATAGAGACCGTTAAGATGCCTCTAGAATGGTTACGTCACCCATACATACAATTCGAGGGGGTGTAATTATCGGGAATATTGTTAGGATTTTTCTATCTTTATAGTATTAACGTAAAGAGGCCTAGAAATCCGTCTCTTTAATATTTTTATAATTCGTAACAAAAATATTTCCTTTTGACGCTCACATTATTCTGCATTTATAATTGTTCGTCAATGTGAAAAATAATAGGTAACAAACTCAATCTCAGATTGAAGCCAGCAACGCACGAATCTGTTTCCGAGCTTCGATATTTATAGATGATAATTATGGATTCTTGCGTGGAAATCTTATTTAATTTGGCGAGGAATACGCTCGATGGCATTATAAAGTAATACTTGGCAGTCTGATGCCCGCTAATTTGCGAACTGAATGGTAGCAAACTTGAATTGAGTGGAATCGCGCAGCGTAGATGGAGATATGGCCTAATTAAATTACTGCTTAGAGCTAATTACAACTTGCTTTCAGTTCATAAGCAGGAATATTAGTTAAGACAGTTGAGGCGGGATAACGTGGCATTTTCCACTTCGAAGAACGTTCCTGTGAATAAATTTTAACCATCGGAATGCACTGCTTATGCCGCGAAGTCGTTGAGATTGTGCGAATGCCCGTTTAAAGTGGAAAGGTAATTTATCGTATTAAATAGAGGGTTTCGTTTACATTAAATTCAAACAAATAAATTTATAACAAGTTTTTATTTTTAATCTATTATGTAATCGCTCGATAAAAATCGACGACATTACTTTCTGGTCCATTATCTTCAGTTATTACATTACTTGATATTACATTTCAAAAAACATCGTGCCTGTTTCCTCTCATTAAATGTATAATATTATCAAAGAAGACCTAAATCCAGGTAGGAACCTTTCAAAATATATTTTCAACGTTCTCGATGAAACCATCATCGTTGCCCCGCTAGCTCGTTGTATTAATTTCGTTTGGCTCTGCTGGAACGTGGATAAGACAGGCTCGGCGCTATCAAAGTATCTTCTCGTCGCGCGTCGTATTTTCTGAAACAACCGTTTCCCCGATAATGCGAGCGGAAAATACCTGGCGTCGCTCGAGCGATTACAATTATGCACTCTAACGTGTCCAATGTAAAATTAACGTCGGCTTTCCCCCTCCCGCATCAACGCGCTGAAAGTTCGGTCGGGAACTCCGAATACGTCCGCCCCGGTAATCCGGCGCGAATCCCAGCGTTAGGTTGAGCAAGTGCACCGGAAATTTGCGATCGCGAATTTGCGATTGGCGCGCTAACGAGCGCCTGGAAATTCTAACATTGCGAAATTCTATCGCCGACTAATCGAAGGATTGCAGGATAGGTCCGCGAATCCCTCCCCTGTCTGGCGTGCCGCAAAATCGGATCCCCGTTTATTCGTTTAATTCGTGCGGGGGAAACTGGGCGAACGGACGATTTTCGAAATTGAAACGTGAAAACGTGCTTTTTAATTGACACTAAACGAACGCGTATCCGGATCTATTTTTAAAACGATCCCGGGGCCAAAATGGCGGGTTCGTATAGGGAATCGACATTAATACGATCCTTGTATATTTTGATTTTGGAGAGAATGTTATTGTTATTGGAAAGCTCGTTGGTTTTGATTTGAATTAAATTAATCGAAATTGAAAATTAAATTTTGTATGTGAAAACTTAATATGGCAAAATAATCCACAAACCGAAACATAAACAAGGTGTCAAGGCCATAAATTTTCTAAGAAAAACTGAATTCAATTTCCGTTCCGTAGTACGTAAACACAGCCGCTATCTGCTAGCTAAAAATAAGGTATTTAATTCTCAACGTTTCCGTGTGTCAGGGAAATCGCATGATCGCAACGCGATTCGCCCAGATGTAGTTGGAGCTTCCTGTTTCTTTCGGTACGGTACCACAGCCACGAACCAGTTTCAACCAGTGGACTCCGAAAGAGGCAATTAACGACTGAATATCTATGAACAAACTTTCCAGCGATAGCCATCAGTGCCAGTATAGGATTGCAATTTACACCGCTTGTTATTGGGTCCGAGTTCAAGAAAACACGGTCGGGAAACGATGCTATCGTGCCGACCGTGAGCACTGTTGCAGAAACTTTGGTCATCTTCGCTTTACCCAGAAGTGATTAGGTTTAGAGCAAGACGTAGGTTGGGGTAGGGTTGAAGAGGGTGGCGTACAAATTGGCTCTACATCTCGTAGATCGTGGTCTTGATTTATTGGTATGCACTCCGATCGGTAATTGGGTTGCACGCACTAAACTGCTTAATCAATAACCTAGCACAATCATCAATCTATAATAATTACAGCGTTACGTACAAGGATAATCTGCGCAACATTGAATAGTGCCTACTCGCGTCTGTTTAGAAGGCGAACATTGCTATACAGGGAAGTCTCAATGTCCATGCTAAGGTACATATTATTTTTAAGATTAAAAGCTGAACATGTGGTCTCAAACTTATTGAGTTGACAAATTTTGTACGTAAGGTATTCGATTCAATCCCTATGTTTGGGTCCTCTTCACAAATGTTCTGATAATTTCTGGTTATAAGATTAAATGTTTATTTATATATGTTCGAATCGGAACTGTAAATCAATTTCTTTCCGCAAGCACAGAGGCACGAGAAACGGAAATTTGATAACAGATTGCAATCTTTAAGATTGTTCTTTTATTTCATGCACTATTCACCCGGTGCATAAAACGTAGATTACGTCTCGGTCGTTAAATCTGTAACAACTGTACAAGTCGTTCGAAAGGGAACAACTGATTCGAAAAATATCAAAGCAAATATTTCCCGTCCGTCGTTAAACAGTTCCTCGGAACGTTATAATTATTAGGAATAATGGTCCTCCGCGGAAATGCTCGCCATTATTTTACTCGATTTTGCTCAGGCAGTCGTTTCTACGCAAATGGTTCTTGCATCACTTTTATGGTGAAAGAACTTTTAACGTTTCCATTCGCGTTTTAACTCCGGTGAGTTTCATTTTATACCGTATTGTAATTCTCAATCGATGGGGTGTCCAAATTCAAAATAGCGGCTCCAATATCGCGGACCGAAATGCGAAAAATGTTTCGATTTTGATGAAACTTGGTATACGGGGATTTTTGGGGTCGCTGATTCTACGTCTGAACTGAAAATTCAAAAATCAATTGTGTGGAATAGGGTAAAACTCGTTTACCCCTTCGGTAGGTGTAACTTTCGTATAACAGATTACGTTACTTGGATGACGATCTTCGTCTTTACTAAGTTTCATTCGGAAACTCGAGTTTGCGTACTTCCCTTATCAGCCTGTTGCTGTTAGAAGGGGAGGGACTGGTCGACATCAAAGTCCTCGATCGTTTTGCATCGCGAACCTCTGTCGAGTTCATAAATGCGACGATACTCTCGGTTTTCGCACATTAACGGTCCACATTAACGGGGACAAACAAACGTTCAGAGGCATCGTCCAGCTGACGGAAGGGACTCCAAAGGCGCGCAGAGGGACAGACGAAAACAGAAGAACCGGGGTGGGCAAAAGACAGAAACGACTAAGGTTTGAGCCATATCCATTTACAAGTTTCAAATCGTTCTGGCAGCCTTTTGAAAGAAACCTTTTACCATTCTCAATAGACGGTAAAATTCTGAAACGCGCTTAGCGGCAGCGTGGCTTTTAAACGTTAACATGGCCACTGGTACAATGGCGAGGTCGCATTATGCTCGAGTGTCGAGGGGCCAGGGAAGGACGAGGAGGGAAAGGCAGACGAGAAGGAGCAACGACGAGGACGAGAGGAAAGGCGAAACGTGGAGAACGGCGATGGTCGTGGAACAGAGAAGAATTGCTCTCTTCCGTCAACGCCCGCTGCTCGGAGCCATCAAGTTCCATTTTTCCTCTCGTCAAGAGAATTTAACCCTAGAATGAAAGTCGCTAATACTTATCCAACTCAGTCCTGAATCTCGAAATGTCGTTCCACGCTATTTCCTTCGCTCAACCGACGGCCATTCAGTCTTCTGACCGTAACATCAGATAGAAACCTCGAATTCCAGTTGACAAAACGCTCGTATCCTTGACGATGATTTGTTTCAATATCCAAGAAAATATCGTTTACAGGTTATTGATAGGACGAACATCAAATATTCTGATGAATTAATTGTTCTGGAACATCTAACGGGACGAAACATGGTTACCTTCTAGGAAACTGATACTTTCCAACTTCCGACGCATTCCGTAAAATATTTTCATTCGATTTGCCATGCTGGCCGATAAAGCCAGCTATAATTCTTCTGGGTAGGGAGCAAGGTAGCGTAGAATAGTCAGATAAACGACACGACTCCAGTAATTTTGCACCGAGCTGGACCGTTTATGGATCATTTAAGGAACTCTAGGGAGGTAAGAGGATAAGAGAGCACCGCCATGGGAAGGAGGTAAAGGATATTTCGGGGTGTGTTTTTTATTGAAATGAGCGCATCTGGCGTCCAACGAGGGGTCGGACAGCTGAGAACGCACTTTTCCCTGTTCCTCGTCTATCCCCAACCCTCGACGAGGGTGGTCGGCGAGCAGTTACCTCCTTCCGTAGCGAGGATGGTGCTTCCGAGACCCCAACGAGATCAGACCACGGAAATAAATCCCCTTATGAAAATTCGAACTCGGGGGCCACTTTTTCTTTAAAAATTTATCGGTCTCCGCGCGGATCGCTGACCGCGCTGACCTCGCCTCCGGAGGCTCTTCGAGTTATCCCGTCGTCGAGGCTCTAAAGACGCGTAACCCTCGACCGACCATTCAATACGTTTCACCGGCACATGGTCCCGCGACATAATCGCGTTTTATCGAAGATAAAAGTAAACGTTCGGTTTACCGAATGGGGGATAATAATATTTCAGTGCGCGTAAAGTGGCACATACGACTAGACGGAATATAATGTTTATCTATTTAGGTTCGAGGAGGTTCCACAGTAGGATATTCTTCTATAACTTTAAAGTTACAGAACGTTAAACACGCGAAGACCTGCCCACTTTTACAAATAATAAAAGTACAAAGCAACAAGAAAAATTGTGACTACGCTTCGTGCTTAATTCCAATTTCGTTCGACGTATATATATCGCTCTGTCATAAAACTGAAAAAGTGGAAGAGAAAAAGAAATATAAAATATATACACACTGCTGCAACAGCTATTTTACAACCAGAAGGAAATAAAAAGGAGAAGAAAGAGGCATCCAAGGGTGCTTTAGTCGTCGAATAAGTTTATAAAATATCCATACACTGGCGTGCATTATTCTTCCATATTAACAAGCGCGTACTTCCATAGAAAATTGTATGTCGACTTTCCAGTCGAATTCGTCCGATCGACAGGGGAAAAGTCACCTTCCACGGTCGATACGGGAACCTACTTTGGCGCGACGAGCGGTATCGAGGTCTTTAGCGCGAGCGAAATTTACGTAACAATGTAATTTCATTTCACGCGCAGCCGAGAACGCTATTTTACACGGGTGTCGGTCCTATTATATATTCATGCGATATTTCGCATACATCGTATCCGAGGGAGACGCGCGTACCGCGCGGACGTCGACTTTATTTCCTGCGAAAAGTGACTCGAAGGACGTGGCTCAGCGTGAACGGTCTGTCATAACTTTTTAATACCTCCTGAAGGAGGACGACTTTGTAGTAAGCCGGAGGATATTAGAGTGTAGCTTTAAAAGACGAATAATATCGGGTACGGTGAATACCTCGGGTCCTTGTGTCCTGGACTTGTGTGCACGACCCGGTAGACTTCCAACAGGAAGTAGTTAAATGTTACCGGTGTCAAGGCTCGGCCTTTGTGAGGAGAGAGTGCTCGGTGCTGCGCTGAGTTAGCTGACTGGCAGAGTACTATAAATTACATAAATGAAGTAAGCCCCTTCCTCACTCAAACGGACGTCTTGCCAAGTTTATAACTTAATCACTCGTGCTTTTCATGGCGGTGTGGGAGCTTAAGGGTCGAGGGAACCGGGGGTAGATAGTGTAAGTTCCGAGAGGTGCCTGTAAAGGAAAGAGAAGGCGATGCGGGCAAATAAAAGGAGCGCCGCGCGGCAAAGAATTGAATAAGAGCGACGAAACGAAGAAACAAGTCCGGATAATTGAATACGAACGCGTTTCACTTCACCGTTTTACTACCGCCGTTGACCCTTTACGACGGCGTTCCGTTATTCGGATGACGACTGCTGGATATCAGCGATTAAATCCGACGTAATTCGAGATTAGGTTTGTGGACGCCACTTTAGTAGAGCCTGGCCACTTTTGTGCATGTGTCCGGATAATTCAACGCTGGGTCTTGTACGTACATAAGTGGACGATGGAAAGGTTAAATGGAAGCAAAATATGGAGCGGTGAGTTCGTGAAAGCAGATAAAATACGCGAGGGAGGTCTGAATTTTCAACCTTTCCGTGACTGCTTTTCAAATAATTTTGTTGGGAAATTACTTGAGAATTTAAAATTTTTACTTTTCTCGCGGGAGACTCTTAGCAATGAACTGTCCAAATTTTGGACACTTTTTTGTCTCCTCTAAAATTCGATCCAACGCGATTCTGCTGCCCAGGCTATAAATAAACAAACAGAAAATGTGAATCGAAATCGATCGACGCTAATTAGACGAGCAAACCGGCCCGAAAGCGTCCGCGACGAGGCGTCTCGCCGACTCCCCCGATGTAATTTAATCCCGGCGCACTCGTTCCATTTCCGGTGTAAAATTTAAGAGACCCAGGGCGGCGGGGGTGGGAAGAAACGCTCGAAGAATCGCGAGAGCTGTCGACTCGCATTCGACTCCGGTATCCATCGGCTGTGTTTAATTACGAGTCACCCGGCGTAGTTTCGCTCGCAGACTGCTTCAGCACGGAAGCACTAACTCCTGGTTATCTTAAGCGACATCGCGCGCACTGGATTCGTATAACTCGCGCCCGCCCGGATAACTTGAGCCTGAATTACTACACCGCGCTGGAGACAGCGCGGCAGGGGGATAAAGCGGGGGTAGGGCGAGATTAAAATCACCTGGAGACCAATGCAAAGTTTTTAATAACCCTTGATGCTTGATTAAGTTATGACTCTTCGCCGGCTCGTCGTTCCTCTTCCTCTTGTTCGTCTTCGAGCGAAATAAATTTCGAGCAGAAATGCTTAGACCGCGCTCGAGTGGAACGAGGGTGGAATGGGGGGAGAGCACACGGTTACGAAGGGACGGTAGGGAAGGAAGCAGAAACTCGTCCGACTCCGCTGAATTAATGGAAGATCCGGCGGGATAGTTATCTCCGCGGGAGAACGCATGGAAGTTACGTTAACTTGGACGTTTTTAAGCTCGGTGAATTACGGCGAATAAAGGGCGTCCGTCGGAACTCGGCAACGTATTTAAAGCATCGGTTTAAGATTCATTTGGATCCGGTTACTTCTGTAGCGTTAACTAGAAAGGGAGAACTTACTTACCGAATGATAGTTGCGCGATCGAGTGTTTTTTGTAAGGTTTTTAGAAAGTGGAAAATTCTGTATAACAGGGAGAGTAATTCGTTTGAATTAGGCAATTTTATTAAATATACTCGTTAAGTTTGTTAATGGATGATCAGAATTTTATCCGTTGTTCCTTAACACGCTTAAATTATTTAATCCTCGTATATTTAAAAATAAATTCTATAGTAAGTTAAGAAACACAAGTCATTTGTGAATCAACCACAACAGCTCGAGCACCCTCTATAAATAATAATACAAGACACCCCTTCTTTCTGTTCCAGGCTTCGGCTTTGTCACGTTTCAAAGCGAGGACGTGGTCGACAAAGTCTGCGAGATTCATTTCCACGAAATCAACAACAAAATGGTGAGTCGCCCCAGTCTCGACAACAAAGCCTGTTTGTCGAATGAAGAGAGAACACTCTCTCCCCACTACGTGCCCGCAGAGGTGGTATCAAACGGTATTTGCCTTCCGCTATCCGTCTGCGGATACGGCGTCGAGTGGAATTAATTTTCCGTATAATTGAGAAGGGCTGGCCGTGGTTATTTACATTTGACACGCACGCACGTGAGCACACGTACGCGCGTCCACAGGCGAGTAGATCATACACGGAAGACGAAAAGCGGGTTCCGGGGAGAGAAAGCCCGTTGTAGCGGAGATCGCGCGGGTCCTACGGTAATAGACAGTTCTGTTTGTCGTCTACTACCACCGAAATTCCGCTGACGCCGATCAAGGATTTACCGGATGCCGCTTCTCGTTACCCATAAATCCATCGCCTGGGTGCTCCAGGTTCTGTCAATAACCTTCGAACACCCCTATAAGGCATTAGCCACTTGCCGAATGAAACGCCCTTCTACCGAGAATGGTAGTTTCTCATTCGCAATAATTATCCTTAATTACGCTAGTTAGATGAATGATCTTTGCGGTTATAGAGTTTGCAATCTCATGGTATAAACGATAATAGAGACTTTAACAGCGCCCCTACATGCATGCGCCATACGAAAATGAAACATGGCGTAGGAGTGGATAAAATTGTGGATAAAATTGAAACGCTTCAGTTGTGGACGATACTGAATGCAAGGACTCACTCGCGCTATCGACTTTCCCTAGCACAAGAGAATAATTAAGAAGTGTCCCTTTACTTAAAAGATACGAGCTCATACGAGAGCGTATGTGTAATACGAAGCACAAAACTTGTCCCGACATCGTAGCATCACCATTAACGCCAGTCGTGTAACAGGCGCCGTATGGTGCGCGGGCTGAATCCGCGGAGACTACTCGCAGCCAAATGCTGTGAGTACGTCGCGTACAAAGTTAGAAAAAAATCTCAATCAATTCTCAGCTCTCTATGACCAAAACTATGTTAAGCTTCCAAAGAGATTTACCAAAAGAACCATAGACAAAGTGAAAATAAATACAGCAAACCAAAATTGATGTCAGCATACCTACTCCTTCCACTAGTGGTATCGTGACACCTAAGATAGCACGAGTGAGTCTCGAGGGAGGGCACCACTGATGATCCGTTTCCATTTCAAGGTCGAGTGCAAGAAAGCACAGCCGAAGGAAGTGATGCTCCCGGCAAACCTGGCGAAGACGCGAGCGGCCAACAGAGGCACATACGGTGAGTTGGTGATGGTCGCGACACCCACCCCCACCACCTATCGTTACGCGCCGTATCCCCTACCGACGGCCGCTGCAGCGGCTGCACATGCAGCTGCAGCAGCCTCCGCTGGCACTCCCCACCACCACTTGCTCGCCCCGATAGTCGCTACCGCCGCACCAAACGCGGCCGCTACCTACCAGTACGCAACAGGCGCGACCGCTCCTGCGGCCGCAGCCGCAGCGACCACCGCGGCCGTCTACGACGTCAAGAGGGCGCTTGCAGCTGCGGCTGCGGCAGCGGCTGCAGCCTCCTACAGGCCTCATCCGGTCGCAGCCGCTGCTGCTTCGCGGGCCGCCACTCTCACTTATTCCATGAGCGACCTGTTAGGTGTTCAGGGTTTGGACATGGGAGCCGTCTACCATCCGATACCCACGATTGGTCTATGACCGACGATCCTGACGCCCCTCTCGCGGCCTCAGTAGTATGCGTCAGGGGTGATCGTTCTGCGTTCGAGTTTATTAGCCGTCTGTAGTAAAAGGTTGAAGAGGATGCCCCTGAATGAACTGTAGACTTTGACGAGTAGCTGGTTTGAAAAAGATCGTTTAGGTATCGGTCAGGTTTCGGCATCGGTAAACTGATGACATGTTATTATTGTGAAAATGTGATTTATGGGGAATTTTTGTCGCGGGTGTCATTCAGGGGTGTAACTCTTGGAAACGGTACAGTTACTCATTTCATAGGGGCCAGAAGTGGTTCATTCGAAACTTTTAAACAAATTTCGCTTTAAACTAAAGTAATTCCTAGTCGACAACCCTTTAACTTCAACGTACTTACAATAATTCGCAAATATATCATTCGACGAAGTCAGAAGTGTCTTAATAGCGGAATATTAAAACGAGTAACTGTATTTGCGCTCTTCCTTCCTTGGAGATCAGCTCGATCGTTGGTGAAGGTGAAACGCAAAACGTTGTAGGAACGTGGAACGAATTTTTATTTTTGTTACCACCGCACTGGAGACTCGCGGTAATGGTTCAGACGTGCCAAGAATCGTTAGAAATTCGATAGCGTAGATATTAGTAGCGTCTTCGTTGGACGGAATTTTTGACAAATCAATGCAAACGGTGGGCTCAAATTTTGTTCGATACCTACGGACTTGGACGGCATATTGGTATCCCGTTCACTCGCGCAACGACAGTATTCCTTAGCAGTATTCAAATACGAAAGACTTTACGTTACCGTATTTAACATAATTGTAGACGACCATTTCAAACGGGATACCGCGTGCCTTTCTACGGTACATGATGCATTCCTGGATTAGGACTCGACGTCGCCTTCGTTTTCCAGAAAGTATTAGCGTAAACTGCATTGCTGTTGATTTCCCACCGGGCGTAGAAGCAGATCAAAGACATATCGACAAAGTGCAATAAAGGTAGACTAGACGGAACCATTCCTTTTATTCCTTAGATTCGAGTGTGGGAATGATGAAATTCTCGCGAGACTGCTCGGAAAGCTCAGTTCAGTAAAAACTGTGATCGTAGTGAGAGTGAAAAGATGATGAAAAAGTATAAAGTCACGTAGCGGATCATAGGTATGTTCGACAGAACTCGGTTAGTCACCTATGGGGCCTCATTTGTCTCGTAGCCAAAGAGTAGTTATTATAGCAACGAAACAAAACGAATCGCAAAAGACTGGTAGTGATTTTTTCGTAGTCGATTAGAAAGGCAAACAAGTAGGACAATAAGAAGAAAAGTGTTCAAATTTAGAAAGAGACGCAAAACTAGTTCGTTTCGGTGAGCAACGCTCGGCAGCAGGTTGTCGATACATCGAACACCCCTTCCCTCCGGTGAACGCGTTTAATTTCGTTTCTTCGATAATTGGAACCTCCGATTACCAGCGGAATCGAATTCAGAATAATTGACAATAATTATACCGGTGACGTTCGATTCAGGATCCTCGACAGTCAATACAGTTCCTTTCAACTGTTAACGAAGGAAATGCTTCGAATCGAGAGGCACTTCTCACTCTGGTGGCTTCAGAAAAAGGGGAATTTTTTTTTGTCGCATTTTTTGAAAGCGTAGTCTGGGATGTACTTGTAATGTAATTTGATTGGATAATTTGTAACATTGACATGGGTAGTACGATATAGCACTAGAGATTAGAATTTGGAAGAAAATTTGAGACTCGCACTGAGCTGAAATAAGTACTACGCAGAAATGAGAAGATAGCTAGTGGGTCTGATTGGTAAAAGTATGGTCTCTAAGATTTCACTTTAGAATTCTATAGTATAATCTAGATCATAATTTTCGCGGAGAGAAGGGGTACGGAAGTATGCGAATAAGAGGATACCAAGAGTCAGCGACTAGACGGTGGTGTTCGGATACCTTTCGAAAGAAGAAAAAATAAAAAAGATACAAATTCCTGCCTCGAACGACTCGCGTTCGCGACAAAGCACACGTCAATTTACACGTAGGTTTTAGACAAGCTCGTGGCGAGTCCGAGCGAAGCTTTAAGGTAGAAGAGTCGCCGGCTCGAGGAGCCGAAAGAGTCGAATTTCGAACGGCAATCGGGGGAAGGAATCGACGACGGTGTTCGACGGGGAACTGGGTCTCGAGTCTCGAGCCTCGAACCTCGTTCGTCGTCGACCATTCTATTTTCCGCGAAAGCGAGGGTCGTTCGCTCGATCTTCGAGAGTGCGGGGGCGCCCCGTCGTCGAGATCGCAGATTGCGAGGATCTCGTCGATGGGAAACGGGGAAGAGATGAAAGAAATATATATATATATACACATTCCCCAGGTAGCGGCACGCAGTGTATTGTTCCGTGAAGGAGGTGAATTTCTGATTTGTCGCCCAAGCATAAATAACGACGCGAATCGTTGAATGGTGGAGGCGGATAGCGCGTCGGGGGCGCGCGGCAAATGGTCGACGATAAGCATTTCTCATTCGTCGCGCCTTTCAGAGTATTTTTCGCAATGAATTTCATGAAATTTCATAATGTCGAGAAAAGAGAAATTAAGAAAAAAAAAATGAAATAAAAGAAAGCAAACCCGCTCCAAAAAAAAAAAAAAGATACGGTTGTACACGTTTGTAAAGAAAGGATGCGAGGTCGGAGCTATCTATACGTATAGAAATCCGTGCACGGATCTTTATACGTATATATCGAGAGTACACGTACGCATATAATTAACCTATATATAATTATATGATCATACGTACCTAAACGGAGAAAGGGACTTGATTACAAAAAAAAATGAAAACAAAAGAAAAGAGGAGAGAAAAAAAAGTGAAAAAAAAAATTTGATCCATTCTAGATAACGGCAGACTATATATATACATATATTATATATTGTTTTGTATCTATGTAATTTGGTAAACGTCGTATAGTATTTGATATTGATATCGATATATATTTTGTGAGAGGCGCATTAAAACCTACTAGTTTTTGTAATAGACCTACCGGTATACATATCGAAGCATATCTATATCTCTATCTTATACATATCTAGGTAATTAGGTAAACTTTTATGTTGTTACAGACCTTAGTTTATTTAATGACATTTTTTAGGCGATCTAGGTTCGAATTAGTTAGAGCGAATAATTTTTGATGAAATTACTATACTATGTATACGTTCCTATCATTGAGACTACTAGTTAACTATAGCTTTTTGGGAAGTCACTATGATACCGTTAGTTTAGAAATATACTTTAGGTGTTTCTTCGTGGGGGACCTCGAGCCTCTCCCTCTAGACGACTTCATAAAATTCTCTAAAATTTCACGATTACTTATCTCATGAAAGTGAAACTAAAGTTGTACCAAATATTAATTTGCAATGAAAAACGTCTCTTACGAGCGAGACGAACAGAGAAACGTAGCGTCTTCCACGAAGAATTCATCCTATCAGCGGCTTCAAAGAGACCTATTACAATGTACCTATTACTTAACAAGCTACGTTACATAGTACGTTTATATTACGTTACACGTAATATTATACCTCTCTATAGGGTATATACTAAATATATGTCGTGCGTATACCCGTCTATACCTTGAACCCTACACCCTACGGTAAAAAAAAAAAAAAACAACTCATACACCCCCACCCCTTTACCCGCCCCGCCCCCAAAAACTACCTATTACTCGTTATATAGTATTTAACTCTTCTAAGCTATATAGCATCATTTACCTTAATAATAATGCGTGAGACGTGTGTCCTAGAAAGTACGTACTTTGCCCGAGAGGCTCAACAGTGTCAGTTTCGTAAGTAGACCAGATCTTAACATGCGGTTATTATTTCTGTTCACCTTTGTAATGCTTTGTTGGGCCGGATTTTGGTTGTACGGGGAACGCAGCGTTGCGCACGGACAACAACGATGCAAACGAAAACGTGAAAAACAAAAAAAAAAAAGAAAAGAAAAGAAAAGAAAGAAAGGAAAAAACACCGGGGAAAAAAGAAAGAAACAGACGAAATAGTATGTTCGCGTCCCTCGTAAAATTGACGGGCGCAACGCGCGAGTACGAAACGGAACGAAAGAAAACAGAAAAAAATGGAGAGGGGAGAAATATATACATATATACATAAAAAGAAAAGTAAATAAAAAAAAAAAATAAGTATTTGCGTTCCTTGGCAAACGTTTTTTTTTTTCGCAACATTCTCTTTCTCTCTCTTTGAAAATATCCAGCGAAGAAGGATCACAGAAATAGCTGTACAATTCCGATAGAGTAACTCAATGGGATTCCACGTTGCCAAAGCTATCGATGTGACGTAAATGTTAATCGAGCGGCAACTCGATCGTAAACTCGAGCGGAACGAGCTTTATACGCTCCTCGAAACTGTAAGGGACTATTAATGTTAATGTCGTACGTAAACGTCTGCTTTACGTGAAATCGATTTGTTGCATCTGAGAAAGTACACGTATATTATTATTACTATTATGATTATTATTATTATTATTAATCATTACTATTATATATACATACGTACATACACGGAATATAGCTATAATGTCAGTTGTGCACAGACACAGAATACGTACACGTTGCAATATGCACGTTGCAAATATTTATATAAATGAATGAATAAGAAATAAATATATATATATATATATATACATATACATACACATACATATTATATATATATACACACACAACTAAATATCTAATTTATGAAACATCAATTTACGTATTATACACGCAAATCGATATATCTATTATCGATACGACAGCAAAATTAATGGTGTTTAAATAAACACGAGATAACGCACGTGCGGAAGTTTTTTTCATTGTCGTTCGGACGGATTTTGGGAAAGAAAGCAAAGTAGAAAAGAACTAAACAGAAACAGAAACAGAAAACGATGTCACGTGAAATGATAAAAGTTGTTGCGTGCTTGACGTAATCAAAACCAGCCCGGTAGAAAGACATTAGGTACGGAATCACTAATACTATTAATATGTATCAGTGTATCTTAATGGCTAGAATAAACGCTCTTATACTTTTCCATCTGCGTATATTGTGAGAGCAGCGTCGATATGGACACTAGAATAGTGAATCAGTAGTGTAGTAATTGTGGTCGGTGTTTTTTTTCAATATTGTATCGTCGATATCAATGTGGTAGTGGCGTCGATAATGTGCCACGTGTATCAACGAAAGAAGTACGATCAACATTGTTCATTTCGTTCCGAGACAAGTTTCAATTGAGGTAAATGCCCTAATTATCGGCGATAATTTCATGTCGAATTTAGGTGCATTTGTCTTACGGTTATCCGAGAATAAACAATTGCGCGTCAATTACTTCACGGGAAATCTGTTTCCACGAGAGAGATTATTTAAATTTCGTCTTCTTCGGGATCGCAGGGCACATTACCGACCCTTAGTCGATATCTAATAAGCTACATAGTCAGCCTAGCAATTATTACTTAACGGTAAATGATTAACCAATACCTTGAAGGCTACAATAACCATAGATCATAGGAGGGTTTATTTTGTCGTAGATTGGAAACACCTCGGCCGCGCGTAGTTACTAGTACCTTGTCACAGAATTTAGTCGATGCGCTACATAGTCGATGCGATATACATCTATAAATAGTCAGAATCTTAGTTGTGTGGTCTTTTCAATTAGTATAAAATTATGAAATTTCATGGATGCCTTACTTTCTCTCTCTCTCTCTCTCTCTCTCTCTCTGTCTCTCTCTCTCTCTCTCTCACTCTCTCTTTATTCTACTCTTCTCCACACTCTCTCTCTACTTTCTATGTTTTCCTTTCTCTCTGTCTAACCTAGAAGGCTTTTAATCCAAATTTCTTGTTTCAATCTTTGTTTTTCTTTTTTTTTTTGTTTACCCTTCTCTCATTGTTTGAACCTAGTCATCCGTTACACAAGAACCGTCTATTCCGACGAATTTCTGCAACGCTTTGCTTCATATTTAACTTGTCTCCATGTACATATCTTAATTGTGATACGCATACCTTGGCCTACGCGAAGAACAGTATTGCGCACGATACTTCTCCAAACCAGACACGCAAGCGATACAATAATACACACAAAATAATACATTCAATAATTTACGATTTCTTTCATTATCATTGATAGTTACTCTCTGTCCACGCTCTCTCCGTCTCAAATCGCCCAATACTGTTCTATCGTGCTTAGTTGCAGAAATTTCTTATTGAGACTTAAACGATCATTGCACTAACCGATGTGAAAAGTAAATGGAGGGAAAAGAATGATACCGAGAAAAAAAAAAAAGAGAGAACACAATTTTAACCGTTTTTATTCATCCGAACCCGGTATTAATGTAATCTGTTTTTCCTTATAGATTTTATGTGGTCCCTGGGAGCATTACCTGATGGTGAGTATGAAATATGCACGAAACACGTACACCAAAACTACTACGATGTCCAGTGAACATGTCCACCGTTTCGTAACACGTTTGACGTAAGACTATCTTTGCAATATTCACGCGCCGATCAATCACAAAGGAACCGGAAGCCATCGTGCTCGTTGGCTGCATAGTTCGAGTCAGCGGGATTCGTGCATGATTTACGAACGACCGACAACGTCCACTCGTTTCATTTGTTCCGCCCGTGCAAATATTCGCCGGCGCAAAGACACATCCGATAGTTAACGTAATTATCCGTCTGATACCTAACTCGTCACGCGCTCTTCGATGTCGCGCGGCAGGAATACGTAAATTGCTTTGAAAATACGAATCGCGTCGAAATTTAATTAAAATATTATAAGCGAACGTGCACGGATTATTGACTATGCAAATCACGAGGACGGTAATTTTATCGCTCTCCTAATTGAAAATATTCTACTGAATATTACCGGTACGTAGTCGGGAATATTTAATTCGTTCAATTTTACATGAGAGTACGGCAGAGAACGTCCACCAACAGGGGATTCTTTTGCTTTTGACTTTAGTTATTTGTCACCTTATGGAAACAAATAAAATTTGTAACTTTGATTGCGAGATTCATGCATCGTTATAAAAATATGTTGAAGGTGCAGAATGCAATAGATACTTATTATTTGTCAACAGTTTCAAGTATTCTTGATAATATTTAAATAAAAAGAATGATCCACAGAGAATCCTATAATTCGTGATATCTGAAAGAGGACGGTTTTTCATACAGAAATAAATCAAAATCTTAGGAGAAAATTTTTCCATACAATAATTTCTACTTTCATATTCAATGCAACTCATTATAAAGGATCATCTTATATTTCATATTTATTACTGTACAATTAGAACCTGAATTCTACCCTCCTATAAAAGGATATTCAAACGAGTAAGGGAAACGTTGCTCGCTTTCATTTTAAATTAGATTAAATTAAATTAATTTCATTCAAAAACAAAGACTCATATAAAACTACCATTCTCCTCGTTTCGCCACGAATTACATGATCTTTCATAGAGTGACAAAGTAGCCTTTAAACAGCTACAGCATTTCATTATAACTTCCAAGCAGCAAACTAATTCATACTAAAACCGTACAGTAAGTGGACCCGCAGGTTTATCAGACGTCACCGTAAGACCTCGTGCATACATTCGTCCGTAAAACTTCCTCGTTAAACTTTACAAGGACTCCTAATGCCATTATGCAATAGAAGATTAACACGTAGCGATATTAAAATAGATGCTTAAATACTGACTATCCTTGTGAATACCAAAGGAAGAGTAGTACCTAACAGTTCGTAGATCATCCTTTTGATCGACAGAGCAACGCGTTAAATGACCCGGTTTTCAGTTGCTCTACCAACCAAAATGATCCACCTTCTTCGTTAAGTACTCGAGGACTATCGAGCAAAATAAAAAAAAAAAAACAATAACAAAACATGTCGTTACCATTATTAACACTTTGTTCTGATCTGTTCACAGGTTTCCCAGCGGCGTACGCGGCATACGCGGCAGGCCGTGGCTATTCTGGGTACCCTAGTTTCGGACTGCCCTACCCGACAGGTAACCACCTTAGCCTTAACCACCTTAACCACCATAACGCGGCCCACATCGCGCCCTTGAACCTGAACTTGAACCTCATACAGGCGCAGCCTGCCCCCCACCATAATCCGCCTACACCGACACCGCTCTTTTACCATCCCAATTTGGACCTCTACAACGCCATGCCTCTGTGAACTAACTTGTTATAATTAATAACAACTCGACTCGAGCTATGCGCACACTCTAACCCATTGCTACACCGCTAACTGTGCTCTCGCTGTCGCTACCGTCGACAATATCGTCGAGAATCGATCCGAATCGACCGTGTACGCGCTGGTGTCGGGCGAACTGGTCCAGCATCGACCATCGGCTGATATCAGCCGAAGCCAGGCTGGTTCCAAGGAGAGATCGTCTCTGAACTATCTCTCTCTCGCGAGCGCGCTTGTAACACACGGACCATCGTCGGAGCCTTTGTTTCGAGAACTGGGTCCCTCCGACCGAAACTTACCCAGGAACAAGGGCTCCGTCGCGACGTGTAACGCGGCAGAAACTTTCCAAAGATGCAGATTACCCGCAAAACTCGCGCCCGATTTCCCGGGATTCGTGCTCCTTCGTAAACCGACCTCGCCGCGACCCGAAAATCGCGACGGGACGAACATCATTTTTTCACGAGAAGACGTGCTCCACTGGTCCAGGTTAACTGGTCCTTGTGTTGTTCTCAAGGATTTTTGGCGTTTTGGGACACGCTTCGCTGAGATCGTCCACTTTGGTTCATTCGAGAAACTAGAATCAATTAACTTAGTTTCTTGGCTAGATTATCGAGTGAAATGTTCTTGAGTCCTACGGTGGGGTTCTCTTCATGTAAACTGTCTAGAAAGCAAGTAATCTATGAGGAATTCGTGAGTAAAGGCTAGGTCACGTATTATTACTTACCGATACCCTACCTTGAGACGCTGAGAGTAACTATTTTGGAAATTCCTAGCTAGAGTACCAGTAACTATCAATACCTGATAATTAATTTCTCAGAAATTACTGTATATGCTTGTTAGATAATCTCCCTTGTACTCTATGAAAAGGACTCGATTCCAAAGGTAAAAAATTCCACCTGACGGTGCTTGTATAACTCCAACCAACAAAATTAAATATTTTGAGAAACAAAACCAAGATTACATGCTCCAAGTAATCGCAATCCAGTTGTATCAGTGGCAAAGTGGATTCAGTATCACCAACACAGTTCACTGTCCCGATAAACCAAGATTCTTGAAAATGGCCACAAAGGAATCCGTTCGGGGCGAGTGGAGCCACGTCGTTGGAAATTTGTCTTCGCCGAGTTCGTTCAACGAGAGGACACTCGGGGACAATCTGATCGTTAATCGACGCGTCACAGGCCGACGTTCGTCGAGAACTCGGTCGTGGGCTTTACGTCCTCCGCAGGGGGACATTGTACATTATTGGGCCAAGCTTGATCCGTGATTCGACGATCTGCGACTTCCGCGGGGAAGTTTCAATCGACGAACCGCCGACACCGAGTCGCTCGATACGAAGGAGCGGTGAACATTGTACAAAATCACTATAAATTATCGTATCGGTACAATCTCGTCGAGTTAAGATTTAAGATAGCGGTTAAGGAGGTTTCGACTCTTAGGGAGATGCCCTGTTTCGTATCTGATCGCAAGACGATCGGGAAGCGATCGATCGCGGTCCGCAAAGTACGCGTGTGCATCCAAGGCTCACGAATTCGTACACGAATTATCGCTTGCTGAGGGTTTCTTTATCGGTGACGATAGCATCGAATATTCGCAGGATTTCTAATGTGTCTGGGGAGTGGACAACAGAATATCATTCTTCTTGGGACGCGAGAAGCTTTTCATTGAGTGAAATAGCGTCGCTGATTCGCAGGGCCTTGTGTTTGGTCACTTATTACGAGGAGATTGGAGTTTTTACCTTGAAATTAAATTTTTAAAATGTCGATGCAAGGAAAACATTTGATAGAATCACGGGACAAAAATGTAATAATTCGCAGACAAAGTGGTAATAAATTAAATATTTCATTGGCCTGGCACTTTTAGCAATTTTGTTGTTTCGAAAGCTCACGCGTTCTAACTCCTAACCGTAATAAGATTTTCCTCGCCTTTACGATGTTCCCACGTAAATACGCACGGGCTGCTGATGTTGAAAAACTCAATTTCGTAAAACTAGGACAAGATAATGAGTAGCTGATGTACGACGAAAGTTGGGTCGTTAAACAGACTCTGTGATTCTTAACTTTGCGGTCAATAGCGGATTGCGTGCCTTCAACTATCAATAACAAACAGCTCTGCTGTCATAGAATTTTCTTTGAAAGCATCAAGGCTCCGCGACGCGAAACGTTATGAAATTGGTTCTATTGAAATTCGTATTGAAATTGTATTGTCGTTCGAATTTCGTTCGAATTCACAGCCAAGGGATTGCATCGCCGCGGAACGCGGTCCAATCGATTTCACGCAAGAATGGAAACCGTTCGAGTTTTCCTAAGATATACGTATATACATACATATTTAAATCGGCAGTCTGTTAAATCCATGGTAATTTAGGATTAATGGCGTGGCCGCGGAATGGGGTAAAATGTCATTGTTAATATCAGGTAGGGGTAACGGGAGCGTATCGATTGCGAACGATAGGCGAGGGAACCGCGCCGCGGTTGACCCTGCACGCATAGATATGTATACACACATATACACTAGAGCAATTAATAGGAAACGTTTCGAAAATGAACGCATCCATGGCTCGGTATCGGCTGATCTAAATCGAAGCGGTTGATTGGAGGTAGTTGCGGGCAAACTTTTCGGGGTCAAGCACTCTTCATGTTGAATTCCGAACTCGAAATGAAAATCCGCGGTCCATGATGGACGAAGAAGACCAAAATGGAGTTTCGACCGTGTCCACGTGCATTATTGAACCGAAAAAACTCAAGGACGGAATCGGTACGCTTATTGTTCGCTTCGATCGGCTCGCGAAACGCCCGTTCTTCGAGCTCTACAAGCTAAGACACCGAAGGCAGGGTCATGCGAATCATTTATTTCGTGTGATAAATCAATGGCTTGTAATAAGTCTTGCTTTGATTTCTTTTTTTTGTAGATGAAGATGGAAGGAAAAACTATTAACTATAACGTAGTAGATGTATCTTAACACTTCTGTTCACGAAAAATAAGTACTTCCATTCAAAGAAAAATAAGTTGAGCCACTATCTGGAATCGAACAAGATTCGTTCATCACCCAAAATAAACGAACCATTCGGATGGCCTGCCTCGATGCCTCACGCTGCATACTAATCACCCTTAACTTTACGTTTTTCCTTTTCGTTTAATTTTTATTTATCAATTATTATTTCTTGCATCTCACAACAAGGAGTCACTACGAATCGAATGTGGTCGAAACAAACGTTCGAAGACAGATTCGCGTCGTTCCACGTGAAATTAGGGTTACACTAATCCCGTCCCATGTGGGCTTTCGCAGGCGCAACACTAGTTTCAGAGAAGCTTCTTTCGATCCCCTAACTTCACCCTTGCCCCCTGTCTTGCTCAGCCGTTGCTCTTACACGTCTTACTATAGCCCATTTGTTCCCTTCTCTTTCGTCCACTTTTGGTCATTTGTCTGCCCTGCTCGTCTCTCTTCGCACACTCTCTCTTTCACTCTCTACGTCCCTCGACTTCCTTCTCTGTACTGCGCACGAGTTCCTCGAATAGATACAGAGGGTGGACAAAATAATGTGAACACCTGTGACATACGCTATATTATTAACACGGGGTTGGACCACCGTTTGCCTTTATCGCAGAGTCTACCCTTCTTAGAACACCATCGTACAATTCTTGAATAGCTTCCAGTGGATTGCCATCCACATTCTTCAATTAAAAGGTCTTCCAAGTGCTTCAGAGGTTACGCAGGGGGGAGTCTATCTCCAAACCTGCTAGAGAAGACATTATCTCGGAGCTCATCAAGCTCGAGGATGTTAGGACACAATGGTACATGATACGAATCATCTAAAATATCCACAAACCCCCAGTAACGCTATCAGTCGTGTTAAATCTTTGCACTCTCCGCCATCTGGTTGCAAAATGTGTGAACAGGATTACATAAAATAGTCTAACTTTAGAAATGTATCTTTTTTGGTATTATTAGACTTGATTATAAATTCTTATAGCTTTCTCGAAGCGCTGACACCACTGCAAAGATTTATGTTTGCATTTATGTCACTAGCAAAATTTGTTAATCTTACCCGTGTGAGGAGACACTCGAGTGCAAACGGTTAAGAAAACTAATCGAGTACCAAGGAAATAGTCCAAACCGCCACAGGTCCACCCTCGCGTCCAGCAGTGAGAAATAGTTAGCCCTAGGTGTTCATATTATTTTGTCCAACCCCTGTACTTCGAAGGGAAAGTTTGAACTTGTTCGTCCCCTGCACTTGTTGTGTCCCCCCAAGCTAGCTGCTCCTCTGTGTTAAGCATGGCACGAAGATAGCGAGGCGGTAAACACATAACGCCCCAGCGTAGCGGACAAACTGCGACAGGTGTCCCATGCACGTCGTCAGGACGTAAATTAGCGACGAGGGAAAGGACGTTGGACGTCGCGTGCGGACGATACGTTTCCCTCCCTGTCGTCGATTCGACCAAGCCTCGACATCTTTTCTTCTCTCGCGAACGCATCGATCCCTCGAACGAATCGCGTGGACGGGCGGAAAGAGAACTCATAAATAATGCATAATGTTTTTCGGACGTTGGCCCCCCCATTCCTCAGAATCGAATCCCGATGTGTCCTCCATTCTCCACGTGTCCAGGGTCCCGTAACCGTTCCCCTGCGTCTTACTTGCTCTCCAGAGACGTCGATGCTTCCTCTGGCGTCGCACGTTGCTCCGAAATCACAGAAAACTGCCCAAAAGGCTCTTTCAAGCCGAGGAGAGCTCAGCGGGGGCAAAAATTCGTTAAATATTACTTTTAATGGTTTTAAATTACTCTTGTTCGATGCTTGTATCGCTTTTTTAACGTTTAAAGTTGGATTTTTGGGTCTGTAACTACTCTTCGGTGTGAGCAATGCGCTGAGATGGTTGTTACCTATAGTTGACTTTCCAACTTGGTCATATTAAGGACGTTTCTGGATTCATTGAAGCCTAACTTTAGAAATAACCTTTTATGAATATTCATGGTAAATTGTGTTGGAGTTAAAGTTAGAAATCTCGCTGAATTCATTTGCAATTTTGGTCTCAATTAGAAGCTTGAATTTGAATAATTTAGAGAAAAATTGATTGCGAAGATTCGCGAACTGAGACTATATATTGCACCTTTGCTTCTATGTTTATAAAATAGTACCTTTATGTTACTCGCAAATAAGGTGAAGTACGTAATTTCCGGGGAAAGACAAGCAAGGTGGCGCATAGTGTATGCTAAACATGCTCTGACGCTTTTGATCGTAAATTTTCGCAACCAATTCTTCTTTGTTCCATTCCTCCATGGTCCAAACTTTAAATTGCGACGAAAATTACAGGCGAACTCGACGACATTCATAACAGTAGTTGATAATACTGGAATCTCAGGGGAAGTGCGCAGAGAAGACTCCCGATTTTATGGCGTAGAACCTACGCACTGTCGCTGTTCGCAACTTTGATTCTAATTCAAAAATTAAAAGGGAATTATATTCACGACTATCCTATAGACTTTAATGAATCCAAAAATGCCACGAACATGATCGAATTGAGAAATCTACTATACATAACAAACGATCGAATGAGCATATACTTAACTGTATTAAGAATGTACTGACCCTGAAAATTTAGTTCTAAAAATTAACAAATGATAGTCAAGCGTAAATATTGTTAATATATCTTGAACGTGAGATTCTAGACGTAAATAAGAAGTCTTTGGTAGCAAGAACATTAGACCAGGAAAGATGTTCACCGCCGAATATAATTTTTAAAACTGTCGATTTTAATTTGTATGTATGATGGTATTCATAGATTATGTGTCGTAGTGTAGAGTATCGTATGTAACGTCGACGGCGATTAAAATTCACATTCAACGATGAACATTAGTCCTTCGCTAACGTTCACGCTACCAAAGATATATTCCTCTCTTTTACCAAAGTATCGTTAAAAAATAAATATCACCATTATTATTTGATTTCGAAACTGAAAGAGACCCCTTTGGCCAGCTTTTTCGGGGATTTTGGACCACCGCTTCGCCTCCAATTTCCCTCGCCGCCCGCTATTTAACGCATTTCAATAACTTTTGCCCGTGAGGGGAGGAGGGCAGCCGCGCCTCCTCGTCTCTTTCGCTTCACTCTTGTTGCGTATGGTTCACGAGGCATGGCGGTAGAAGGAAAAGTGGATATCAGCCACGATGATTGATCGCCGTAAACGAAAACCCAAACCCCGCCTTGAAGCCGTCCGTACACTCCCAATGTCCGAAAAACATTCGTTGGGTTGAGCCACCCTCCGTCGCGAATACGAAAGAGGGTTGGCCCCGTCGCGAGCGAATTCCCTCGAACGGAGGAGGATATTTCCACGGAAGATCGAACCGTTTGGATTTACATTCGGCAGGAATTCTCTTTAGACTGCGGAAACTAGACGCGTGGGGCTAGTACGCGACCGAAAACGTATCTTCCCAGGCGTTAGTGATTTCTCATGGACTCGCTAGTTCCGCGTGGAGATGAAACTGTGTTTTCTGCGAGTAGGGATAATTTGAACGCACTTTAGCTGGATGTTTTGGAGCACGATTTAAGTTTGAGAAGGATTCGAATGATTCCTTACACTGTACATACTTGTATAGATCTGTACAGTTTTACGCTTGATCCTTCACTGACCACTAACTTGACGATTCACGTTCTTTTTATTCACGGTGTGATGCTATAGCAAGTGACAGAAAAAACAAGAACGAAAATTTCGTGGGCTGCACTAGTTGGTAATACTCTAGAAACATTGTTGGTAGGATGCTCTTTGTCAGTTGTCGCGCTACAAGTTCAGTCTAAATAGGGTTAGGCTAGCAAAATTAGCAAAATTTGAGAAACTTAGAATCTGAGACATTCAGAATTTGCAATATAAATATTGAAATATCTTGATACGACTGTAAATAATAGTATCGCGATCCACTCTACTCTAGGCCGACTTCTGTAATCTCTATTAATTCCTAAGCAACGACCAGTTTGGTAATCCGTTGACGTCAGCCTCATAGACGTTGGAAACTCGGTCCAATTCGGGCTACGCGAAACTGCTATTTCTCTCGCCTCGGTAGCGATCCGCGAGGACAAGTTCGTACGATTATTATCAATTTCCCACGAGCATGCACATGGGGCACCGAGCTCGCAGTTTCTCCGCTACGATCAGCCGCATCCCTCAGCGCTAGTTTTGTCACCTTAGCGTGGTGCGTGGTAACTATTTCGTTAACCCTGGCAACCTGAGGAACGAGCGAATTCGTCGGTGATCGTCTAACAATGGGAACCCCAGGAGAACGAGAGGGAAAGAGAGTCTGTATGCATGGAAAGAAGAGAGACAGAATCCGTGCTTAAAGAAATAAAATAACGTGAACCCAGTTGAGTCTAGGGATTTAGGGGGTTGGTGGTACTTTCAGGTGCCTTGGGACTACCGCACCTATCGGCCGGAGACACGGCGCTACACAGCTTCTCTACAGAGTACAGAATCATTCCCGAACAATGAGCCCCCAGAAACGCTGAAAGACCCCGAAACGAAAATCGAAATGAGAAACGAGAACGATGTAATAGAGCCCAACGTGTGTGTATGTGTCGCATGGAAGGAAAGGAAATGGAGATGGGATGTTCCAGGCGATAACGTAGCCCTATCTTCTTCGCGTCGATGGAAATGTCGTGGCGATCAGCTGGAACACTTCTTCCTGACACTCCTTTCCCGTATTTTCGACAACTTTTCACCCGTATCCTAAGAACGAGACGCTTACTATTGCATCGTCCTCTGTATGGGGATATTTCTCCTTAGATGAACGGACATCGTCTTTTTCAAATGTGGTGGTGATAACGGCTTAGAATTAAATTAGCATGACTACTGACGCACCACATTTCTCCTTATACAGTTGTTAGACGAAGTAAATTATTAACTCTCCTTCTTTGATAGGTACTTTTGCATTCTAAGCAGAGCTAACGAATTTTCTCAGAATTTAGATGGTCGAAATCAACTAGAGCATCCCTTTTCCCGTTGCTTTCTTTCTCCATAGATCCTCGCTGTCGCGTGTTCCGAACGATGTGTTTCATTCTTCTCTCTCTATCTTTCCCTCATACGAGATCTGTCGATTTTGGACAGTTTCCTTGATGGTCCCTCAGTGCGAAAGAGTTTGAAAGGATATGAGACGCGAATACACAGCGTCCGCGGTAAAATTGTGCATCGTACCTTCGTTACATTATTTATTGTTTGGACCATGTCAACTTGTCAATATATTTGTTGCTCTATCATAAGAGCGTATGTTTTATATTGCTATACCATTCACGTCACTTTTCCGCTGTTGCAAAAATAGTGAATCGTGTTGCTACTCGTACTGCTTATAATTTATTAAACGCAATACATGGCAAGACATTTCTAGCGCTTTATTCGCGGCTGCTCTATATTTTCTCTTCATGAATATTAAATATTCATTTCGTCGTGCAATCAGAGGAAACGTCGAAAGTTGATTAAAATCGGATTAAATCGGTTTCAATTTTAAACACATATTAACCTAGTGCTTATAATCTTCGAGCTAATTGAAATTTCTGCTTTCGGCAGGCGGTAAATTAACGCCTGTCGCGATTCGCTAAACAAGCCCAGTGCCGCGCGTTTAATAACGGAACTTCGCGCGGCTATTTCTCAGAGTATAATGTTCGCCGTTTTAGGAATCAATACCCCGAAGCATTCTGTTAAAAGTTATATTGTCTTTAAACGAATGCCGCATTCAAATCGCGCAATATATTCGGTAAACAATTTTCGTTTTGATTTATGATTCATTTCTTCCTCTTTCGCTCGCCCGCATATCGAATACGGTTTCAAACTTGAAGGGAACCAATTTCACGAGGACTGTAGCGAATTTGATCAATTTCGTGGGCGAATCCTCGTTTTTGCGACCCGAATCAAATTTTCTCAGTCGTTTGAGGAGCAGCTATCCGTCTCGCGACGAGAATTCATTCTCGCGTGAACTATTGAAACCTCGCAAACGCATAAATTCGATAGAAGCTGGCTAACCGAAGAAATTATATTTAGACGTTATTGAGACGTATCAAGCAACTTGTATAGGTTATCACTTAAAATGGTGCTCCTGAGTTTTCTCTTCGAACATTTTAATAATTGAGTGAAGCAAACTTCCGATATCTGAATTTAATTCGAGCTTCTTCGAAAACAAATTATGTTGTTTGAAATAAACCAAAATCCAATTTGATGTTATTCCGTGACATTCGTCGATCTTACAGCAGTTTTGTCGTGTTGTATTATTCAGTATTTGCTAACAGCGTTAGTGGTTGCTTCCGTGTTGCAGTATTTACAGTATCTCGAGGTTTGGAAGTTTGAAGAGTTTCAAGAGTTTGAACAGTTTGCGTATTTAGACGTTGAATACAAAGTGCACCTTTCTTTACACTTGGAGGAATTGATAACATACGAGGAGAGATTTGTTGAGGATTGAAATCGGTTTCTTAACCCTAGGAAGATCCTTTAAAATTACTTAAATGCTACTCTCCTTACTCACCATTGAATAGATCAAACTCACAACCTCAACCCCGTCCTCCACAGACTACCGGAACGCTCCGGAAGTCGTCCTAGGGTTAAAACCGATCGCGATTGGAAATCTCCGCTATAAAGTCTGCGCATCTTCGCAGCTGCCTTCCGATAGGCAGTTCCGTCTGTCTATCATTATTCATCGTCCATCAGGACGCTTCGCCATCAGCCTAACCGCGATAGACTAGTTCCCGTGGACGATCGATGGGAGTTCTCTGAAAATACTCTTTCAACCCGGCGATATTTCCACACGTACGTCAATCCGATATACGACTGGTATACGCGTGCAACGTGCGAGTACGCGCACACGATGAATCGAAGCCCGGTCCTTTCATTGGGAAGCCTGGCCGTGGGTGGGGACCATCGGTGCGAGTAAATGGGGGTTGGGAGCCAGAGGTGGGTTGTATAGCAGGAGAGGTGCACCGTCGTATTTCACAGTCATTACCGTAACGTGTTACCGTGCGCGCTCGTTGCGCCACGCAATAAATCGTCGGTTACCGTTACCATGGATGGGGTGCAAGAAGGGGTAGGGGATGTAGGTGCTGCTGGAGGGGCGGATTCGGAGTGTTATTGTGGCACCCCAAACCTCCCCCTTCGGCATTCGTATTAACCCTCTTGCTACCCATGCGACGCGGTCTCTTCATAACAATCGTAACCTCTTTTTCATCTCTGTCTCGGGTTCGCGCGACGAGTTCTTCGTTTGTCGCCAGCCAACTTTCGAAGACACAGTCGACTCGATTTCGCGCCAAAATCTGTGCTGGTCGCTGCCACGTTCGCTGAGTGTTTCGACGCTTTGGTAATTATGTTTTATGTTTTTCAATTGTATGGTTTTGCTTTTTAGGTCGAAGACATTTATTTAATCCTAACTATATGACGGTTGGAATCGAATAAAACTAACACTCGTCGAATTCTATTTTACTCTCAGTTTCCTTAATTTATATTTATTTGGGGTCACCACTTCATCCATCACTGTTTACCCCTACCTGAACTATCGCTATCGCCGCCACAGTCGAACCAGCGGGGATTTCGATTGTTTTCCTCCGAGGGTGCGAGTATCCTGCATCGATACACCCAGGGAGAACCGCTCCCTCCCAGAAATAACCCTATCATTGGCATTTCAAAAGAATGCCCCTGAGGGCCACGCAATATTCAAATGGTTTCGTCCACGGTACCACACGTTTCGAATCATTTTATTCGTTTAACGATTGCTATGATAACTTACTTATAAAAATATATTTGACACAGTTATAGCGTCTCAAAGCTGCGGTATAATTTCTAATATTTTGTTATTCTTTACAGACGAAGTTAATTTTAAGAGATGAAATTTATATTTAGTTTCCTCATACCGATGCACTGCAACAGAATAAGCAAAACAATTTGAACAAAGTGCAGCCCCCAGAGGCATTCTTACGGCATGCCAACGACATGCCCGGAGCCCAAGGTTCCATCAATTCTCAGCTTCTTCTCCAGTGACGTAACACTTGGTACCGTCGTACGTTTCTCAAGGGTTGCACCTCCTCCACCGTATCATACACACCGAAACTGTTGTACATAATTTCACCCGTGGCAGGACGAGGGAAAGCCACGCGTCCCAACTCACGGGGAAACCCTGTCTTCGCGCTAAGAATCCCAAGCATTCAAAGTTCACACGTGACGTCCGTCGTCCCGGAGGTTTTTGCGGCGTCGACGTTGCACGAGCGGAAAACGCATGCACGCGACGCGCGACGGCTGCGTCTCCTTCCTGGGTCGCACGGGAGTCTCGTTTTCGTACGTGTTGGGGTAGAAATACGTTCGAGTTAGGATGTATACACGAGGGTGGTCCGAAGACACTCACGTGGGCGTTCCTTATTAGCATGATGGACCAGGATTCATTCGTAGGACCAAGAAAATCGATGACTGATTTCTTTGAAAAGTTCACGTAGGAAATTATTCAGCGATGTATTTCTTTCAGTATTATTTTTCTGTAGTAGGTCATTGTCTTTGTGTTCCTTTTATTTAGACTGTTTGAAAAATCGTTGACTTATTTCTGGAAGGACTAGTCGTAGGAAAATATTCAAAGAAGTATTCGTTTTAGTATTATTTTTCTATGGTACGTCTCCGTCCCTTTTTTCTCGTGCAGACATCGTCGTTCGTAAACAAACGAAAATCGCAGATCTAATTTATTTAAAACTCACAATATTATCTTTCATAAAAGATAAATCGTTACTCCTATATGTAGATTTCCTTGAAATCAATCATTGTTCACGCATTACGAATTAATTCTGGTCCACTCTGCGGTGGACCGCGCGAGTCGCTTTCGAATCACCGTGTACATAAGCGCGTTTATACAGTAACCAATGGACGCGTACAAATGCATTAGTGTGTGCGTGGTATACTTCGTGACGAGCAAAAATTGAAGGAAGCTGGATCTGCTTCTCTTTACAAAAAAAAAACACAAAATGTATTATAATTCAGTATGAAACCCAATTTATGGAATTAATTTATACTTCTCCTGCGCAATAATATATTCGCAGTACGATATAAAAATCAACAATAACTCAACGAAGCTTAATGACGCAGTTTCCACGCGCGCACTCAAGCATTCAAACGTGAAAATATACATACTTATATATACATAAAACGAAATCTATATATATATATATATAAATATACATGATTGATATAAATAAGAGAAAGAATTATATACATATATAAATATATATATATAAATAAATATATAAATATATAAATATACAAAGGGAGCTATGTAAATTAAAGTTGTTCATATTTGTTGAGATACGGATCGTATATAAATTGTCGATCGAATATTATTCATTTCTACGATGACGATGACTATCGATCATTATAATTAAGTATGACTACAGTAATGCGCGGCGTTATTCGTCCGATCAGCCTTTCGAATTTTTTTAAGGGAACACGACCGGTGACACTCTTGTCTCTGTTCAACTTTTTTTCTATTTTTTTAGTTTTTGTCATCCCGTTTATATATCGCACGGTGTTTCGGATGTCGAACAATCATTGTTGTCGCGAACAACGCGATATTGCGACGCTTCTAATTACAGAGAACGATTTGACTGACAGGCCAGCTTTTGTTCGCCCGCGATTGGCTACGGCCACGTTTCCAAACACGCTGGCCAATCGGTTGAAACGATCGTATTGTCTGACCGTGATGCTTGTTTTCTGGTTTCCAATCATTTGCAAGAAACGAATACATTCTCGAATCGATGGAAGCGTGACGAATCGATGCATGAAGTTCCGATTCAATCGTTTTTCGGCAGCATCGGTTTCCAAGTGTCGATTCGCTGTATTTACGCGAGACACGTAGCCTCTCTTCGAGTTGTTAAGACGGTTGAATCAATCGTTGCCCAGAAATGATACCGTTAATAAAGCGAACAGTTGCGTGCATCGATTCGTCACGATTTTTCTACCAGAACAGCGTTGGAAAATATTAACGTAGACGATCGAACATCGCAAGCTGCCTTTTTCCAACGCTGGACAACGAATCCACCGAGACCCCCCCGAATTACTCTGGTATCCGCTGAAACTCGATTCAGAGATAACCGACCGGAAAAATTGACAAAACAAAAATATAACCATCCTCTTCTCACGTGAATCTCTTGACCGGAAGTTACGAAAATGTTCACAGACGCATGGCTGGCAAACTCTGTGGTCCTTCGTCAAGCAAAGCGTCGTCTGCCTCTACCCCCATTCCATTAGGTACTGTTAAAGACACGAGATAACGAAAAGAATAAACGAACACGCGCACGATACACGTCCATAGACACGCGTACACCGATCCACACGAACGAACACAGGCGTACACGCGCGCGTTCACCGCACACAAGCCACGAACACACACAAACACACGAGTACAGCTGCGATTCAAGGGAAAAAGAGAGTAGTTGCGAAAGTGCAGCGCTGCTTTCCGCAAAAAGTTTCATGTTCGAACAGAGAGCAACGAAGGAAAGCACCTGGCGTGGAAAGAAACGGGTGAAACACGTAAACACCGAACCCTAAATGAAAAAGGAAAGAAAGAGAAAAAAAATCATACGGAAAAGAAAAAAAGTGAAAAACCGTAAAAAAAAAAGGGAAAAGAGAGAAATCGATGCGCGCGAGACAAGGTCGAGCGGTCGAAGCATTTGTCCATTTTCCCCGCGCGGATTTTCGAGGCTACGATGTTCTCTCTTTTTTCTGATACCTCCATTCTCATCGACCTCTTCTCTCTAACCAGTAGAATTAGGTAGATAAAACGTGTACTCCTATACCGTCACTTCGAGAGGAAACCATAACGAGGAAACAGAAAAGAGTACAGAGATGAACGCACGTCCGAATCTAGGATGCCCAATGGCGAGGCTGCGCGCTCTCGCTCGTTGCCGTGGACATTGCAATCGTTGCTTCGAAACGATTAACGACGCCTTCGCGTCGTTGATGTCACGATACGATATAGCTATCACGGTTCGCGAAGTCTAGAAGTTGGGAGCGTTCGTTCGAAACGCCAACGTCGACGCGTCGCAGCGTCGCCAGCCAAGCCAAAAACAATAGCCAACCCCCGGTGGAAGTAAAAGCAACGATTAACACGAAACGAAAATTACAGCCGTCAAGATCATTCTTGCCCCTTCGTTATTGTGCATGCGTGTGTGTGGGGGAGGGAAGGTAACGAAGCGAGAAAAGAAAGAAACAAAGAAAACGAAATGATTCGTTCGAAAGACGTACAAAACGCAAGTAGGCGATCGCAGAGTCCGGAGTAGACGCTTATGCGAGGAGAGTAATGAACGAAGAAGCCAGTTTATGATGGCGATCGCGCTTTGGTCGCGATCAACGTTTACAATTATGATCCCCCCCTCCCCTCCCCTCCCCCCTCCTCCCGTTCTCCACGTTCCTTTCCTTTCTCTCTGTCTCTTTTCCCCCGTACGTCGAGAACCACCCCCCAAAGAGTCATTTCTGTCTGTCGTAATCCCGGGTCCTCCGTCACGATCCCGTCAATCTGGAAAAATAAAAGAGTTTTTAACGTGTTTCTCTCTAGTAGACGTTTGATCTTCGTAGTGGTTGAGATGTAGTCACGTTCTATGTAATCTCTAAGCTAAACACTTTAATCGAAAACACTTAGAGTAGGTCATATAGATATAACGATATAGGCGTTTCCGGGTGTTCAAGCCGAAGCATCCTGCCGATGAGTTTACGCGAGCGCGGATTAAGGGACTGTCGTTAGGCTAATCGAGTCACGCGTAATGGCAGTCGTCACCTGGAGCAATTGGGTGCCTCAAAGCGGAGGATTTACTCTAGTTACCTTCAGCGCACATTCGTTGCCTGCGAAATCTTTCTTGAGCTGGTTAGATTGAATCTTTCAATTGTTAAACGTGGATGGTATTTTAGCGAAGAAATAAATGGAATTTAAGTTGTTGTAGAGCGAACCACTTCTTGTGAAGTAGATATTCGATCATTGGGATGAAACGCAGCGTTCCTACGCAATAGTTAACGTAGTTGATGAAACGGTACACTCTCTGAAAACCGAAAAATTTCGCTCAGGATTTTATTGTTACGTCGAGGAGTAAAAACCACGGGAACGAGCAGGATTATCAGTTTATGTCCACGTGTACACGTAGAATCGGGGTGATCTCGAGTGAAAGGCGGAATTGGCAGGATGCTGACGTTGCGATACCGCTATCTCTTATCCAGAGCAAGTTACATATTGCTAAACGTAGAGTAAGGCATCCGCTAAGTTAGGCGAGAGTAAAAAAAAAAACGTAAGAAAGAGAGTACCGATCCTCGTAGAAGAGATTACTGCACTGAAGCAAACTGCCCAGAAACAGTTCAACGAGAAACTTTTCTGTTTCTTTTGTCGTCTTCTTATTTCTTTTTTTTTTTTTTTTGTATCGTACTCCCGTTTACCTTCCACTGCCCGTTCAATGTCTTCGATCTCCCCCTTCCGCCACCTTCCTGTCGAACATTGAAAATGGTACGTAAAAGCAAGGACACGGCGAAGAAGACACGCCGGAACAGAGACTCGTGAAAAACCACGCGCTCGCTGTTGTTGCGATTAAACATTGGTTCGAAAGCGATCGCGTTCTCAGCAGATTGGATTCCATTGTATCCTTTATTGCTAACCTTTCAATTGCCGGAAAATCCCGTTTGTTTCGCGGAATTGTTCGTCCGTTTACGTTCGCGCGAATTTGAAACGCGTTTTATCAAATATCCCATTCGACGCGAAAGGGTGTTCCATCCGAGAGAGGTCAATTATCATGGATCGCGCACTCGGCGATTAAGGCTGAGACTTTGATGGGTTCGATTTTTGCAAGTTTCGTTGTCAGACTCTCTGCCTTGTTGCAGAAATGTCCAAAAACAATTGCTGTGGCCACTGTTTTTTAACCGCTTAACGTTCTTCTTCTTCGAGGGTGATGGTTAACCCTCTGAATTTGTTTCTAGATTATTATTTGCCAATGCAATATTTTATTTTAACAAAGGCTGGAACTTGTATTTGATAATTTACTGAGGTCGTTATATTTTGGGACCCATTTTGTCTAACAATCTTGTTCCCTCTCGATCACTGTATTTACTTTTCAGTTCTTTCTAAAGTTCTCTTTACTGGTTATACTTTAAAGCATTAAGCGGTTAATGGAACGATTAATATCGCATTAACGCAACGGCCACGTCAACACCGTCTCCCGGAGCTCGTACGCGATCGCGCGCGTCGCGTTACAGCGAGGAAGGGTTAACGATGATAATTAATTGCAACAAGATTCGAGGACGAAGATTAATTACTCGAAGGGTGTCCGGATAGATTTCGCCGCGCGGCAAGTCCTTTCTCAGCCTTGCTTTCTCGTCCTTTCCTGAATGTTTTGTTCTCCAATCACCCTTTCCAGCCCCCTCCCTATCTCCTGTTGTAACGTAGTATGCGTTCGCGAAAGCTGTGATCCGATTTCGATTTTGTTTGTGTTCTCGAGTCGTCGTTAACGATTGAAAACGTGAATAAAAAACAAGTAAAATAGAATACGAGAGAGTGAAAAATTCCACGCAAATGTCACGAAATCGTGTTAGTGGCGACTATATACGATTATGCGAACACGATACAAATTGCGCGCACGAAAGGGAAAAAAGCTAGACGTGGACAGAGAGATCCGTCCTCGTCTCTTGCATTAAATGAGGGAAGCGAAGATTCACGAGGAGAATCAGGTTCAACGCTCGTTTCCACGAATTATCATCGCTCGACGAGTTCGAAATAATTAAACGAAAATATAAAATAATAATAATAATAATAATAATAATAACATTAATATTAATATTAATAATATTAATGATAATGAAGTACGTCGAGGATTTTGTGAGAAAGAGAGAGAGCGAGAGAGAGAGAGAGAGAGAGAGAGAGAGAGAGAGAGAGAGAGAGAG